>NC_045800.1:36468368-36768368 GCF_009873245.2 Balaenoptera musculus | reverse complement strand
AAGGGTGATTGGTGACTTCCATATTAAAATTGCCTGGGCTATAATCATCATTGTGATCATACTCTATGGTTTAGAGCTGAGTCTTGTATAGTCATTCACTCTCTGTTGGTGCTAACTTACAACTCTTTCCTGTGTTATGCAATCTTCCTGTCTGAATAATTCCCACCAACCAACAAAGGTAGAGTAATCTCTACACAAACAGAAGTGTTGATTGGGGGCCTTAATTTTGAGAAGATATCAACCTCTTTATTGTCAACCAGTTTTTAAAGACCAAAGATGGTCCAGAATCAGCAATACAGAATACATGTAACTCTGAACATTTTTCAGAGGAATAACTTGACATTATCTAGTGCCTGAGTTTTTATCCAAAGCTAAATTATACAAAATTCATGGAAGATTGCCTGTATGATCTGTGGCCCCTTCATTGCTCCATTTGTTTGAATTGAGAGAAATTATAAAAAGCAGTCATAATAAATTTGCCTTTACATCTATATAGGGATGTCACCGATTAAAACACTTATTGTCTTCTATACTTAGAGAATAGGCAGAAGAACTTTTCCTTTAGTATCCCAAATGAGGTAAGAGAATGATGACTGGATATCAATTCAGACGATAGTGATGAAATATCTCTATTTGCCCAGGATGGCCTCGTCTTTACCTGTTGTTTTGCTGTAATTATTAATAGTGACTCCCTTTATCATTTTCAAAAGTATCTGTGTTTTTAATATTAATCATGTGGTCCCCCTACCACAGGAACACAAATTCTACCCAGTTTGGGGTTAAGAAAAGGAGACAGAGCATCTCCCCTCTTAGAAACAGTTGGTTTCTTGCTTACATTCTTGCTTACAGAGTTTGGCTTTGTGTCATGGGCAGAGCCCTGAACAAGTCTACCTGAATGCTAAGTGCAACATTGCAGCCAAGGATCTGGGAATGGTCAGGTCTTGGGAAAGTAAAAAAATCAACTTTGGTTAAGTCTTAGAAGCAGTGTGGGCATTTGAATATTTCCCTGCAGTGTCTTGAATAGGAAATACAGGGTTAGGAAAACTTTTTCTTCACAGTGATTATAGGAGTCAAAGTAAGACCATGGTCAGAGAGGAAAGTGTTCTTAATTTTGATGAATTCTATGACACGCAGCTCAAACGTCGATGGTGTCCTATGTCCTCACACTGATGACTTTAAACTATTTGGATGTCATAGAAATAATCTATTATTTCTATGGTATATATGGTCAAGACTATTGTTTGGAATGTTTTATTCACCTCTAAAGGGGCTGTAAAGAATAACTCTATGCATGAGTAACACTCAAGGAATAAAAACTATTTCTTTCCTTGAATATATTTATAAATCATCAGTGTACTTTTGTACTCCCAAAGAGTACAATATCCTAACATATGATGCATACCAGAGTCACTATTTCTT
Source organism: Balaenoptera musculus (assembly GCF_009873245.2). Lineage (NCBI taxonomy): Eukaryota > Metazoa > Chordata > Mammalia > Artiodactyla > Balaenopteridae > Balaenoptera > Balaenoptera musculus. The sequence goes on along the minus strand of NC_045800.1, from coordinate 36,766,949 downwards.
TAAAAATCGTTTTCTAAAGGTTGAAAATAGAGCAGCAATTTGAATTTGAAAGTCAGACATCCTACAACAGCTAGCAAATTGCAGACTCACAAAGTCAGCTACCTTTTTATCCTCTTGATTGGAGAATTGGGCAGAAATGATCAAGATCAATCCAGGATGCATGAATTTCATCTTCTTCAGTTTCTGAATGTTGTATGAGGCCTATAATTTTGTCTGCAAGATGACGCTCTTAGGGAGTGAACAAAGAAAGCAATTGATGCTCTATTCTTACTCTTGCAACGAATTTTGCTTATTACCTTCTTCAAAGTACAATTGAGTGAATAGTGATTGCCCCTGCATAGGCGTAAATGCATATATGTGGAAGAAGCTAAAAATGAATGGCAGGAAAAGAGCTTTCAACTTCCAAAACCATTTGCTCAGTCTGCTACATGAGGCCAGATTTGTGCAGTGGACGTCGAGCCTAAAACAGAATAGACTCTTCCAGCTTTGTTGCTAACTTTGGGTCCAGTAATGTAAGGTAAACAGAAGCAAATGTTACTAATATAGGTTTTTCTACCTGTGGACAGGTAGAACACGAATTGTGTTTACTTCAATGCCATGTCTTTTGAGCACTTACTATGCACTTTGCATATTTTTAAGGTACATATTTGTGAAATTAGTCCATGGATTCTATTCCGTGAATGACTGGAAATAAATGTTCAGTTGGTTCAATTTACATAAATTTTTCTTCCTTTCCCCTTCCCCATTATAAGTCTTTCTCCTTAATCAAACAGTGTTATTAGAATGTAAACAGATTTTTTTTCCCTAGCTAAATCATTTGCAAATGATTGCCCACAACTATTTCACTTCATGAATCTCCATTAATTGCATGTATTACTATTCAGCTCACACATATATAGTGAACTCTCATTTTGGCACAATAATTAAGGAATGGACACTAACAGTTAATTGACCATTCTGGTTAACTGGTAATTATATGATACATTTCCAGAAATTAAGCAAAATCACAAGCACTATATAACACATCATTTAGTCTTATCTTTCACAGTCACGGGGAATTTCAGAATCTTCATGTGGCTCAAACTCCATCTATTTACTTATTTCATGAGCACCAAGGCCTATCAAAATTTATCTTTGGAATATACGTGTATGTGGACTCAGCCCTATTTTCCCCACCCCTGATTAATTCACTCTTCCTTCTGAAATTGGAGAGATTATTAAAAAGAGAAGTTCATAATTTTACTCCTCTGCTTAGAACAATGGCTATTCTTTCAGGGTAAAATTCAAAATTTTCAGTATGGTCTAGCCCATACTTACTTTTCAGGGTCATTCATCATCAGCCTTCTCTATATCCCAATCCCACTCGGCACATGTGCGTCATCTCTACACCTTCAGTCTATCCTCTAATTAGAAAAATGATTTTCAGGTCGCAGAAGCCTCTGGCTACTTCCTGGCCTCCAGGCCTCTGCACCTGCTGTCTCTTTGACTGGACCATTGTCTTCCTGTTCTACACTTTCTATCCCATTGCATGACTAATTCATATCCATCCTTCAGATATCAGCTTCAGCACGGGTTTATCCAAGAGTGCTGCCTGCCTCTCTGATACCTCTTTGAGACGTAAACATCTTTCATCCCAGCGCTTATATTTTGGACTAAAATTCCCTGTTTACCTCTTTATGTCCCCAAGTCTGGAAGGGCCTTCATGGTAATAAGTCTCACCATTAAAAACCCAACACCTAACACAGTGACTATATATAGAAGTCACTCTATATATTTTAATTAAATAAATGAATGTACTGCTTTCCTTGATATGAAAAAGCATAAAATTTATTCAGTTTAAATATCAGTTTTCTATATGCACTATAAAAAAAGATAGCAGATAAACTATTTACATTGAATCTTTAGCTACCTGAGCGTGTGCCCTAGAAAATTCTTTCTAAAATTAATACCAGATATTAACATGTTTGCTTGTCACTTAACTTCTTTTCATAAAAAAAATGTGCAGATTGGGCAAATGCAGAGCTGGTTAGGTCAAAATCACCTGGCTGCCTTTCATAAAAATGAATATAAGATTCTGCTCATTTGCATGCTCTGATGATTACAAGATAATGAATTGCGACATATAACCTGAGAACAAAGATTTATAAAGTGAGAATGGCAGAAAATATGAACAAGGAACCGTGGATGTGTTGTGTTAAACAGATTCTCAAATCTTGAGAAATTGCAAACTAAATATAGTAGCCTGTGATAAAACTCTGAGAATTTAATCAAGCAATTACATACAGGAAAAGTATTTAATTAAGAGGTAATCAACAGGATTTCAGGTTTGTTAAGAAATAATCAAACCCAACTGATGTCATCATCATCCAAGAAGGCATCCTCATAAAGAACTGGCACCTCACATCCTCAAGGGTGTGACCCAAGTCTCAGAGCCTGGTGGAGATGCCTGAGAGAGGGCTCTCAGCTGTGCCAAAGTGAGAGGACCTGAGGCAGGAAGTCTGTCTTCGTAGTTATCAGCTTTGCTGTGGTGATTAATGACCCTTCAATCTCAATGGTTTCCAAACATAAATGCTTATTTCTTATGCGCATTTCATATTAGCTGTGTGTCAGCTGTAGCTCTGTCTCAACATCCCTTTACTGCAAATCCAGGCTGAAGGAGAAGCACTTATTGGGACATGGCATTCTCGTGGGAAAGGAAACACAAGAAGCAATATTTAAACACAAACTCACTGCTATGATTCATTTCAGACGTGGCATATGTCACAACTGCTTACATTCCATCGGCCAAAACAAATCATCTGACTAAGCCTGATATTAGACTGAGGAAGTATCTGCCACCAACACAGAAGCCCTGAAAGTCACGTGCAGGCTGGGGTAGTGTTATGTACTCTTCTTATACAGAAGTGAATGAATATTTGGGAATAATAATATAATGGACCATAGTCCTTGAACTGGGACATAGAGAGGACAGAGTCAAAATGAGGAACGTGGCAGGGACGTGTTAGTTTGAAAATGAAAGGCCTTGTGGGATAACATTTCTAAAACCTGTGTCTAGTCCATTATATAGAGAGGCTGGAGGTTAAGGACTCAGGCACACAGATCTCAGGCTGTCCTGGATGGGAATCTGGGCTATACTGTTTATTAGCTTTGTGACCTGGTGGGTCACTTCACTTCTCTGAGCCTCAGTTTCTCTGGCAGAGTCTATTCTCTGCTCATGAAATATCAAAGAAAAATCCACATGCTTCTCTATATTTACTCACCCCATCTGCAGTTGGAGTGAGGCCTGAGACAGATTCTGGCTATAGGATTTTCTTCCTGTTCTATCTGCGGGGATAGGAAACTTCCAGACATGGCCCCTTAAATCTGCCCCGAGATCCTCGGCTCATTTTCTTCTCTTCTGCAAAGCAGGAGTTGAAGGAAGTATGGATCTCTGAACCACTCTTTGGAGAAGACTAACACAGGAAAGCCACCCAACCCACATAGGACTGTGCTGTGGTGACAACCCTGCGTTGTGTTAAGGCGTTGAAATCTGAAGATTTGTTTCTGAGGAATCACTGAACATTCATCTATAGAAGAGGACAAAGAATATCTCCAGGGTTTCTGCAAAGATGAATTGAGATAATTTATGCAAAGCACAGAGCAGTGTCTGGCACAGTAAAGGCTCGTTTTGTGGCAAGTGTTATATTTTAAGGTCATGTTCATTTAGAGGTTAAGAATAAGGTCATTAAGATCAATAGATGGGAGTTTATATCCCAGCTCTGCTACTAACTAACCATGCATGTTAAGAACATTATTTAACTTCTCTATGCGTCAATTTCTTTATTTATAAAATGGCAATAAAAATAGCATCCAACTTACACAAGGTTGTGAATTTATAATAAGATAATCCATGTGGTGGTGGTGATGGGTGATGATCTCCTGCCTGATCTACCGTTATAGAAGCAGAGTTGATTGTCAGGGAAAAGAACTAAAGTGACAAGCTTGTGTGGAGACTGAACTATGATTTTGATCTGATCAACGGAACTGACTAGTCACAACATAAGTACTGACAGAGCTGTCTCCATCCACAAAGACTGTGCCCAGATCAGAGCAGAATGTCTATATCAGTAGGTAGATTTTCTGCTGAAGACAAGAGAAACTAAGGAGCTGGGAATACACATATACCATTTTGACTTTATGTTGTGTTTGTATTTCTTTTTTAGTAATTTCAATGCAGTAAGGGATGTAGCATTAAAGATTAATTTCTTTCAATTATAATAGTAATGTAGTTGATTGTAGAAAGTTAGAAGTACAGATATTTGTACAGAAAAAAATGCATAGTTCTCATCTGACAAACAACTAGTAATTTTTCTGTATTTACATTCAGCCTTTTTGCTATGGATAAGCTTTGTTTATTTAACATAGTTGGATTTTCTAATGTTATATTAAAATCACGACATAAACATTGTTGTCAAGGACTTAATTAAATGAATGTACCAGTTTACTTAACCATTTATTTATCTTGGATCATTTATGTTTCTTTTTTGCCATCATAAACAATGCTCCTGTTAATTTTCCTGTTATATATTTCTGCATGTTTTATTAGGACAAATTCACAGAATTGGAATCACTAAGTCAGATAGAAGAGATATTTATAAGAAATAATATATTGCCAAATTGCTACCCCCAGAAATACAGTCGTCCCTTGATAGCCACAGGGTTTTGGTTTTGGTTCTGGGAACCCCCCTCAAGTCCCTTACATAAAATGGCATAGCATTTGCATATAACCTACACACATCCTTTAAACTATCTCTAGATCACTTATAATACTAATACAATGTAAATGCTATGTAAATAGTTGTAAATACAATGTAAATACTATATAAATAGTTGCTGGCCGGTGCAGCAAATTCAAGTTTTGCTTTTTGAAACTTTGTGGAACTTTCTGGAATTAAAAAAAATGTTGTCAATCTGCAGTTGGTTGAATCCACGGATTTGGAACCTGCAGATTCGGAGGGCTAACCATATATGAAAATGATGATTTCGCATGACCCGTCATGGTTTTAATTTTTTAAAAAATATTCGCTGATTGTTTACAAATATTTACTGATATAGTATATCATCTATATTTATAGATTTAAATACACAGAGTTATTTTCTTAATGATACGTGAGTTTGAAAAATCTTCCAAGTTTACTATTAGTGCACGGTTTTTGAATCATCTCTTTATGTCAGTTGCCAATTTATCAAATATTTTTATTATTGATTTGCATTACTGTTTTAAAATTAAACATATTAGACATACTGTCTTCTATATAAATATATATCATCCTTTATATCAGGAGAACTAGAAGCTGGCTCTGCTCTTCTTAGCTCACTTTCAACTGACTAGATGGCTATCTTTTTACCCTCTGTTATGTACTCTCATAGCTGGATTTTCCAATGACCATAACTAAAATCTCCCTTCTGGGTGGACTCTCAAGCTTAATAGTAGCCAACTCTCCATGAAGATAGGCCTCATGGAGACTTTTCAACTTTTAGTAGATATACTTAGTGTCTGGGTTTTTTTCAAAAATAGCATAGATGCAGAATTTTATTTAACTTTAAGTCTCTCTGTCTCTGCGCAAAATGTTTCTTCTAACACAAATCAGAACTGTCAGAGAGGTACTGAACTGTGACTGAGTTTCTGTGTAAACTGAAATGTGAGAAATAATTGGCATCTTCATAAAAATTTCCATTTCCAGCTCTAATTCACATTGCTGTTTGAACTTCAGACATTTTAGAATACCTCTTCCCAGATTACAGTTCTAAGCATTGGGAGTATTTTCTCAGAATTCCCCCCATGGAGGTGCTGTTTTCCATGATTGCCTGTCCTGGTATAAAGCAGTGGAAAAGTTGGTAGACTCTGTGGTCCAAGCTGTCAGTTGAGCTTTTATGTGTGGTTTCTGCTGAGCCTGCTTTCCTGCCTGGCATTAATGTAGAGAAGTTTCCAAATGCCACAGTGCTAAGCAGAAATCCTCAAGGTCATATGTGGCTTTCATATATTGTGGATTCTATTTGAACCATTGTTTTCCCTCAACTCTCACCTATTCTCATGTTTAGGACAAGAGATCTCAAAGAATTTGGCTTCCAGGATTTCAAACGCACCAGGACACACACTGCGTTAACACTGCCATTGTATAATATCATAACTAATGTCCTCTAGAATTAAAACGCATCATCTATCCATTCATTCGTTTGACAAATATTGACTGCCTAGGGGAGCCAGTCTGCCTGCGTTTGAATTTCAGTTAGTCTGTTTAGCAGCTGTGTAAATTTAGGTAAGTCTAGTTGATCTTCTCAGTTTTCTTACCTGAACTGTATTATTTCAACTATGATGACTATAAGCCAGGCACTGTGCTAGGCGTGGAGAACACTTTAGCGAATAAAGCAAACACCGTCCATTCATGGAGTTTAAACTCAATCGGGGGGGGCTTCTGGGTTTTGGAGAAGATAATGGAGGCTGCTTAAATTAGAACCTCTCTACCTAGCTTTCTAAAATGCAGAAAGGATAACAAGAAGAGGAAATTAAATCTCCCATAGCTCACAGCTACAGCTTTAGTAGGCAAAAGAATACCAAAAATTTCAATTTGCATGTTGGTGAAAGAACATTTCTAAAAACAGTGAAGTCTGCTCAGGAGTCCAAAAGAGTCGAGAATCAGTTGGGAATTCTGTAGAATTGGAGAGAGGGCAGTGGCACCTGAGTGTCACTGTGACACAGATAATATCAGTTGAAGTTTATCCCCAAAAGGACTGGGTCTTACTCTGAATGGAGAAATAATATGAAGTGTAGTTTCAGAAACCTGGCGGATAGGAGCCCTGGCTACTAAGGAGTCTAAAGAAGGAGGCTTAGAAAGTGAGTGTTGTAGGAAGGCACCACTTCTGGGGAAAAAGGTGGCACCACCACAGAATCTGCAAGTGTCTCTTGGTGACTCGGAGGTAAAGGGAAAGAAGGAAGCATCTGAAGGTAAAAGCCACAACTTAACATGATAAAACCAAAGATTCAGAAGAAAACAGACCAAAAAAAGTCACTTATTAAAGAAATTATACCCCACTGTAGCAATAGAAGAAGGCATTCTTAAACCAAGAAATCAAGTAAACCACTCAAACTCCTATAATACTGCTGTTCTAGGAAAAGCCAAGCCAAACAAACATGGATGCCAATAACAAAAAGACCCAACACCCCTACTGAATTGTTATACCCAAAGCAGTGGTATGAGGAAAACACATAGCCTTAAATACTTTATGTTAATAAAGATTTCTAAAATGCCAGTAAATTAATTAACTATCCCACTCAAATAGTTAAAAAAAAATTTAAACTGAAAGACAACAGAAGGTAAGAAATGTCAAAGAAAACTGCAAAAGTAATCATTTAGAAAGCAAAAACATGAGAACTAACAAATAAATAATTATTCTCAATTATTTTCACATGTGATAATGGCAGTCACATGTTTAAAAAGCCTCCTGGAACTTTCTTACATTACTGATGGAAGGCAAAAAATGGCCCAGTCACTCTGGAAAAGAGTTAGGTAGTTTCTTAGAAAGTTAAACATGCACCTACCATAGGCTCTTATTAATCCCATTCTTTGGCATTTACCCAAGTCTAATGAAAACTATGTTCACTCAAAAGCCTGAATACGAATGATGATAGTGGCTTCATAATCACCCAAACTTGAAACATCCCAGCACTTCAACTGGTGAGTAGATAAACAATATGTGATACATCCATAACACAGAATACTTCTCAGCAATTAAAAGGAACAAACTATTAATGAGGAAAACAACATTCAATGACATTGAATGGCTGAAACTTATTCTTTGATGACATGATAGATCACTGGGCATATAGCATATATGCTATATGACATAGCATATCAATTATGCTATGTCAAAGAAGCTAGACTCCATTTACATTACATTCTGGAAAAGACAAAATTATACAACACAAAGCAGATGAGTAATGCTGGAGTTAGTGGGAGGATTAATTACAAAAAGGCATAATGGAAATTTAGGGGTGATGGAAATGTTCCATGTCTTAATTTTAATGGTGTTTACATGACTATAAACATAGCCTAAAACATGGAACTGTACATTTAAAAGGGTGACTTTTACTGTATGTGAATTATACCTCAATAAATCTGACAGCGTCTTAGAGATTTAAGAGTTTTAGAAATTTTTGCTAAAACTTTTATAGATAAAATGAGGTCTGAGATTTTCTTCAAGATAACCTGATGGTTTGGAGAGAAGTAGGTGGAAGTATACATAAAATCAGATTGTCCAAGTGTTATAATTGGTTGAAGCTAGGGCTCATTACACTATCCACTTTGCTATTCTGTATATTTGACATTTCTCATAATAAGCAATATTTTAAATGTAATAACTTATCTGGAATTGGAAATTAGTCAACATAGAAAAAGAAGTCAATTTCACATATCCTTAAGATCAAGAAGCAAAACTTGGTATACTTTGCAGGAAGCTGTTATGTTGTTACTACTAAAAAAGACTGGTTGGAAGTCTTGAGCTTGAAAGGTTAATTAGGAATTTTATAAAGTAGGTGTGTTCCATGGGAGTCCCATATTAAACAAAATTAAACTGTATATTCTCAAAGTGGTTATTATCTTGATGTATATAGCATTCTCAAATTTATTTGTCTATATAATCCTCTTTTTTCAGAGCATTTGCAGAAGTAGCATTGCATGGAACATACTTGAGGTGCCATACAATTTTTGAGACTAACAGTACATATTTATAGTTGCTTAGGTACCAAGAGGCAACTTAATCCTGAGAGAGAAACTTGGTGCTTCATATATTAGGGTAACGCTCTCTGCTATATCACATAATTTCCAGCAGTAAAGTAGCTTAACAAAATAGAATTTATTTCTCCCTCACATATCTGTCGAATGCGGGTATTTTGGGTGGCAGATGACCTTCCTTTATGTGGAATTTCCAGGAATTGATGCTCTTCCCATATTATTCCTGTTTCATCCTCTAGAGGCTCAGATCCTTCTTCATCTATCCAGCCTCAAGAAAGAAAGAATGAAGTCACGTTGACACCTTAACCACCTTCACCATCCATTGATGACAATTAGTCATGTGACCCAACTAGATACACGAGGCTGAGAAATGGGGTTCCTGGCTGGGCAGTTGCTTTGCATGAAAAGCGAACATGAATTTTGATGGGCAATTCAGTGCCTCTACTATGGGTGGCATAAACATGTGAGCAATTCAACTAATTCAGGGTTTCCACCAGAGGTTATGACTTTAATGATCTGAAGTGTGGTCCTGGCATCAGTATCTTAAAAACTTCCAGATAATTTTATTGCTCAGTTTGAATTAAGAACCACTGGAATAGTCATTAATTCTTAAGGGAGAAAAGGAATTTCTTATTTATTTATTTATATTTTTCCAGCTTTATTGAGATATGACTGACAAAAAATGTATATATTAGGTTGCACAATGTGACTTTTAAAAAAACAGCTCTGTATGTATAGGGCACTTCATTTCATCCTACGTTACAAATAACCCAGTGGAAATGCTAACTGATCAGAAGACATTCTATTTAAAATATTTGAAATTAGGTCAATACAAACAAGCACTGTTGACATGATGATCTGCAGCCAATGATACCTTAATGCCACGGGGAAGCTTTCTCCAGAATAATATAGTTTTGCTTCCCAACAAAATAGATGTCATATTTTCACCCAGAATACTCCTGGAAGACAAATCATCCAGATGGCTGAAACTTATTCTTTGATGACATGATAGATCACTGGGCATTAGATCCTTGAAGAGATGCTATTTTTTGGAAGTTGACTTTAAAACATCACTCACACTGTCACAACAGATCCAAGTTTTATAACCCTGCAGCTAGTATTCTAAATTGTTGAAGTTGACACTAAGTAGGATGTCCACCATAAAAGACTTTTTAAAAAGTATATTTGAAATTTATTTCACTTATTTTGATAAATCGCATTAAACTAATTTGAATTTACTACACAAGTGCCCACAACTATATTTGTCTGCTATGTGTCTAGGAGTTTTTATCTCTGTTCTTTAAGAAATGATTCATTTTGTTTTAGCCACACAGGTCCAGAGCACACTTGTCCATCATATTTTTATTTGAAGGTGTTTACGTTGTTTTATTATGGAACATTGTGTTCCTCCTGGAATGGAGACAATCATAGAAAAGAGATGACCTTTATCTCTGTGCATAACTTCATTCCTGCTTCTCAACATAATCAATCGATTTCTATGTTTGTCAATTTGGTTTCATCAGCCACCATAATGGTCAATTACTAAATAAGAATTGATCACTAAGTGGCCTGATGCTGTAACCTTAGCAACCCTGTACACAGTCTAGCTATTTTAATCATGTAAATGACTAGATCCGATTAGCCATTTGCCATTTGATCAATAGTGCAGTGACCAGCATAAGACTGACTAATCTTATCGTGCACTTAGGCAAAGTCTTAGGGGAACTATGGTTGTTTAATTAATATACAAATATATTTCTCTGGGCAAAACAAAATATTTGCAGATCTACTATCTAACATTGCAGCTATTTTATTTTTCTCATAAAGTGAGAAAAATACTAGCCTTAAAGACTATGGTACAAAACCATAGATAACTTATTCATTTAACAAACACTATTAAGAACCAAGTAAGATTTTATGAGCTTGATGTTGCAGATGTAGTGATGAATAATTCACAGTCCCTGCCCGCAAGTAAATCATGGGCTCATAACAGAGATATTCTGGTAAGGAAATAATTTCAATAGAGCATGGTAAGTAAAAACAAGGTATGATGAGTATGGGGGGAAAGGAGTTACTTTTTTCTACCTGGAGAAGTCAGGGAATACACATACAGAGGAGATAAGGCTTAAGTAGGTTCTTGAACGATTAATAGGAGGCCAATGCCTAGAGAGTAGCATTGACATATATACACTACCAAATGTAAAATAGAAAGCTAGTGGGAAGCAGCTGCATAGCACAGGGAGATCAGCTCGGTGCTTTGTGACTGCCTGGAGGGGTGGGATAGGGAGGGTGGGAGGGAGACGCAAGAGGGAGGGGATGTGGGGATATGTGTATACATATAGCTGATTCACTTTGTTATGCAGCAGAAACTAACGCACCATTGTAGAGCAATTATACTCCAATAAAGATGTTTAAAAAAAAATGATTAATAGGCATTTCAAGGTAGACCAAGGAGAACATTATAGTCAGGGGAGGCACAAAATAGCACAACATGTGTGTTTTTCATTTCTCTTGGTTGAAAGTGACAAAAATCAGAAAAACTGATTTGAGAAGAAAAGGGGATTTTTATTGGAAATAACAGTAGGAAGGCAGAATAATGACAGCCCCAAACTGTCTACATCCTAACTTCCGAAACCTGTAAGTATGTTGTGTTACACAGCAAAGGAAAATTAAGGTTGCAGATGGATTAATGTTGGTAATAAACTAAATTTAATTAAGATGAGATTACCCTGGATCATCCAAGTAGGCCCACTGTAATTACAGGGGTCTTTACACGGAGAAGAGGAAGGCAGAAACACAAGAACCAGAATGAAAAAGACTTAACCAGCCACTGCTGGCTTTGAAGATGGAAGGGATCCATGAGACAAGAAAATGGGAAGTCCCCAGAAGCTGGAAAAGACAAGGAAACAAATTCTCCCCTAGAACCTCTAGAAAGAAATGCAACCATTCTGACACTTTGATTTTAGCCCAGTAACACTCATTTTGGACTTCAGACTTCTAGAAATGGAAGATAATAAATTTTTTAAGCCGCTGAGTTTGTGGTAATTTGTAACAGTAGTAATAGGAAACTAATGCAGAAATTTACTTGAAACTTAGTTTACTTGAAATTTAATTGAAGGAAGAGCTGGGAAATCAAGCCTCAAGAAGGGAAGGTATAACTGGAACCAGATTCTCCATCTTCTGTGTCTCTCTACTCTCTCTCTCTCAATCTATTGGCTTTATTCTCTGAGCGCAGCTTTCCCCATGGGGCAGGGGATCTGGTCACTAGCTGCCCTGGGCTCATACATCATGGCATTTCAGAGAAAAATATTTTTCCATCTTGGTTCCAGTTTGGAAAAAATGCCATGAAAATATTCTGATTGGTCTATTTTGAGTCAAATGTTCAATCACTGAACTAAGCTCTTGGGGTGAATGATATCAATTAGCCCAGCTGGGGTCATGTGCCCATTAATTTGGGAAAAAAAGAGAGATTTTCTACCAAAAGAAAGGGAACAATAATGTAGGGTAAATTGGAATAGTAGTTGTCTACTACAACATGTTGAATGATCTACAAGTGGTTTATTATGGTGGGAGCTTAAAGTCAGTGACAAATTCAACCAAAACTCATATGAATAGTTAGATCATGTAATTAAGCTCTAACTCTGTGGACTTTAAATTATTCCCAGAACTCTAGCTTTCCCGAATATATATTTATGAGCTTCCTGTTAACTGGAGAGGTCATGACAGATAAGTTCAGTTTACATTGGTCCACCATCTTGTTTTCAGTATAGGAAATTCAGGAATTGGTCAGCTGCGAGGAAGGTCAGTTTAGGAGAGATCAAGGTCTGGAAATTAGATTCCTACTGAGAAGTACTGGTGCTTGGATCAGACTTAACTCTAGGCAACCAAAGAGTCCATTCAAGAATCTTCAACCTATTGGAAAGTGCCTTGGATTTTGGTTTCAAGGTCTGGATACAAGCCTAAGCTACACTCTTTCTTAATTTTATTACCTTAGACTGGTTCACTCAGCACTGTAAATCTCATTTTCATTATCTGCAATCTATATATTTATCATAAAATCTCCCTGTAAAAGCTGTCATTTATTGAGAGCTTATAGGTATCAGGCACTTTACGAGGTTCCAGGAAACTTCAGTCATGAAGGAGAAGTCGCTGGGGTTGAAACAAAGTAAAGCTCTAAACTAAGGAAAGAAGCAAGAGCAAGAGTGCTGGTGAAGTATTGGGTTGGCCACAGAGTTCGTTCGGGTTTTTCCATAAGATTTTGTAGACATAAAATCAAATACTATAGACTTAATAGTATTTGTCTATACTATAGACATAAAATCAAAACAGGACCTCCAGTGAGGTTAACTTGTTGCAGAGGAATTTAAAGTAGGGTTCTTGATACAGATATGATGGCTTGCTGAGCCTGGGTGAGATGAAAATGGGGTTACAGAGTCTACAGGTGAAGGAGGTCAATTATGGAGGGAGATAGAGAAAGAGAGACAGAGAGAGAGAGAGTGTCAGACAGAGACAGAGAAGAAGAGTGAGGAGGCACAGAGATCATTATACTTCCTGTTCTGCCTCTGCTTTTCCTACCCCAGGTTTTCCAGGTATGAAAATCACTCTTGAACCTGGCATTCATTTGGCATTTCCTTAATGAAAATGATTCAAATGAATCTAGGAAAGGAACCTCCAACCAAGACTGCTTTTATAATGGCCCCCAAATGGCAACTGTTTCCCAAATCTTAGAATTGGATCATTGCTGATGCTGACCCTTGAGGCCAGCTAGACCCACACTCACTTAACAGAGTCTCTCATCCAATAAAGCACCGTATTACTGTCAGGAGTTACCCTAGCCCATCCATACTAGTTTCCTAGGGCTGCTGTAACAAAGTACGACAAATTGGGTGGCTTAAAACAATAGAAGTTTATTGTCTCACAGTCTCCCTGTGTACCTCTGTCTGCACATGGCCATTTTCTTATAAGGCCACTAGTCAGACTGGATTTGGGGCCCACCCTACTCTGGTACGACCTCATTTTAACTTAACTAATTACATCTGCAATGACCCTATTTCCAAATAAGGTCATAGTCTGAGAATCTGGAGGTTAAGACTTTAACATATCTTTTGGGGGTGATATAATCCAACCTATAATACCATCCTCTTATTTTTGACCAACTCCTGTTCAGATTCTACATCCATCTGATTGTTGGTTCCTCACTCCTGATTTCTCCCCCATTTATGACCCAGCTCTTATACTTGGGGTTAAGTGTTCACAGACTGTTGATACAGACACGAGAAAGAGAAAAACAGCCCCTGACATCCGGGAGCTGGCTGGGTATTTTCATCCAGGCCTTGGTGTTGCCATGAGCTGCCTGGCAACTACAGCCAGGCCTTGATGTTCCCTGTTGAACATAAATAAAACTACTGTGAACATGATGAATCAAGACAAAAACAAGACCACTCTATAATCATGTCTGAACACAGAGCAAAATACAAACACTGTCCATACCACACAAAAGACCAAATCTCTCTTTATCTGGCTAATATGAGTGACTGCTGCTTCTTTCCCAGTTACAGCTTTGCCTTGGTCTAGTCCTCTCCCCTGGTAGATAAATTTAATTAAAATAAATCATTAAACTTGCTCCCACTTCCTGAAAGCATCTGATCCAGAACAAAGCTCCCCTTCCTTAAATCTTCCCCAAATCACATAACACAACCCCAAACCTTATGCTAAATTCTTTCTAATACCTTCTTCCTGAGTCACCCCCTGGCTTAAAGATGTGCATTCTCTGTCACTGCAACAAGCAATAAACTTGACTTGTTGAACTAAGAATGTGTTCCTGATGGAATTTGCCTGGAGGGCATTGACAGGAATTTTAATAGTGCATATTAGCTAAAATGTGATAATTGAATTAGGAAACATTTTGCATATGAAATGTATCAATCTATCCAGTGACTACTGTGGGGATGATTATACTTCAGAGAAAACCATAAAATATGGTTGTACTTACAAAAGTATTAATTGCTATACAAATCTGGTGTATAAATGCAGTCATATCTCTTATTTTATAAATCAAATTAAACTCAAACTTTGATACATCAGTTTGGCATCAGGTCTAGTGTCTTTTTTTTTTTTTTTTTTTGAGTGTCTTCTTCTGTTGAATGGTCAAAAAAAACACAAAAAACCTAGAAAACTTATCAACTTCCACACCCAATTTGTAGGGTGTGAGAGGGAAGGTTGGAGATCACATCAGCTGGTCCATGCCATTACTTCTGGCTGCCCCATGGAGTCACAGTTGGAAATTCATCCCATCCTGTAAGGTCAGGTGGTCAGTCATCTTTGATGATTCAAATCCCTCAGTGGGGACTTCTCTGGCGGTCCAGTGGTTAAGACTCTGCGTTTCCACTGCAGGGGGCACAGGTTCATTCCCTGGTCGGGGAACTAAGATCCTGCATGCCACGTGGTGTGGCAAAAAAAAAAAAAAATCCCTCAGTGCCTGGTGCTAGTGCCACCAAGAATATCCCTTATTTTGGTTCTCCAGGTCACAGCTGTTAGCTCTTGACTCATTCAGTTCCAGCAATAGTCATTCTGCCAAGGTGCCAGTCACTCCAGGAGTGCTGAGAGCTGTGGGTCAGGAGCCTGCTGTTTGGGAACTAAAACCACTCTTTTTCCTGTAGCGGAATTGCCTCTCCAGGATGGGCAGCTCATCTTACTCAGACACTCAGACACAAAGGTCTCTTTACGTACATTGCCTCTACAACAGGAGAACTTTTTAACCTCAAGAGAGTTCTTAAATTCCTACTTCCACCTGGAAGGGAAGGAACCTCTAAGTCTCTATGAGAAGAATCGTTCCCAAAGATGATGACATGGGGGCTGTCTAAGCCCTCTCTCAAAAGAGCAGAGAAGAAAGAACACATTTTTAATTCATAAGTTAAATGCTTGATGGGGCCATGCTGCCGCATGCAGTGACAAGTAACATAGAGCTTTGTTCTCGAGTGTCTGCTCACTTGGAATTGTTTAATTTACATTGGATGTTGGCTTCTGTGGTAGTTTTTTTTGATAATTTAGAAAACGAATACATTTTGCCTATCTTATATCCTATCCCCAGACTTTTAAATGTAAAGTACACTTGCTCTAGTCAAATATGATCAACACATTATCTTTATTTTTTAAAATTTATTTATTTATATAGTTAGTTCTGTTTTGGCTGTGCCGCACCACGTATGGGATCTTAGTTCCCCCACCAGGGGTGGAACCCGCACACCCTGCAGTGGAAGCGTGGAGTCTTAACCACTGGACCGGCAGGGAAGTCCCAACACATTATTATCTTTAGCTTGAAATATGAATATATCCTTATATTCTTAAAAACCTTTTTAAAAATCCCTCTAGGAAAGATCACATTATCATTGAAAGTTAAAATTTCCTTAGCTCCTAGCTCTTTTTCCCCAATGAAACATTTATTTTTATAATTTAATTTTTAATAACTTGATGCCATCTTGATGATATCTATCTGCAACTACTATATCATAGCAGAACAGACAATATTTATGCTCATTCTAAATTCCTGTCAGGACTTTGACTCTATCTCCTGCCCCTCTTTCCCTTTTAACTGACCTAATAGGGTACCTCATTCTCTGATACAGATTTCAGTATCAAATCATTGGCTTATGTACAGGTTCTTTGAGGGGAATATGTTTAGGTTACTCTTATTTGCCCAAGTAAGAGTTACTTTCAATGGTTGCAAAATAACTGAGGTCTATTCTATAAGGAGTTGTGCTGGTACTGTAGGGGAAAACCATTATCAACTAAGATATTCTTTGCTTAAAAGTGTTTTTTACCATAGTAGCAGAGAGAAAATCTGAGGATGGGACTCAGACTAGGTCAGTTTTTGCTGGAAGCCAAAAAAAAATTGAGAATATAATGTAACCCTCTAGAGCATCAGCTTGTAAGGGTGGCCAAGGTAGAGGGCAGAATAAGAGTGATGGGGATATGGGTAAGGGTAAGGAAGTCAAAATTTAACTCATGTCCTAGTTTTGCTTCGGTCTCTCCCCAAACCTTGAGTTTGTCTATGATAGCAGTTAGCATCTTTTATAACAATGAACTAATTTAAGATAAGAAAGTCAATCATGTCAGGTTTAGATTTTTTTAAATGAACTTAGGTTGAATAATATTCACTCTCTTTCCAATTCCTGACACAGTCTCCTGATTAGTTCAGCTAACTTAGATTTGTAGTACCTACCTGGAGTCTAGAAAGCCAGGAGACATACTACATCTCTGTCATCACTGATATCATCATTCTGGAATGTGATTTCAGCTCTGGTGAAATCCAATTGTGACGATAGAAAAACACATCTCCCTGATGCTTTCAACTCAATCTCTGTTCCTGGGCAGTATTTATTTGTTTCTGTTCTCTTCAATCAGACAAAGTATAGAAAAAAGCTCATAGGATAAACACAACACTCCTTTCTTGCTCTACACCGATTCCAATGAAAATTGAACTCGTGGTTCTCTGCAAAGAATATTTGATAGAATACTGACCATGAATCCTATGGAATATATGCTTCTTAAACTAAGCTGCATGCATTTATACTTTTCAAAGTAGCAGAATCTTCAGCCATTGTCCTCTACCTGTTATGTCATGTTCTGATAATTAAAAATTTCTCCATTTGGAGAATCATTACTTCCAAAATTCTTATTTACCTTATATTATTCAGGAATCAGAGTTAAACATCTGTTCATTAAAGGACCACCAATAATAAATTTTCATCTCAAGGCAAGATTCTCAGTGAAGAGAATAATAGAAATATTTTTCTTTTCTGACGTTTTATGTTACTTTTAGTTTACTGACTTCATTTACATTTTAGTGCTTGACAAGTGCAACATTCTAATATATCCTTAGATGATGCTTTCAGTGACATAGGTACCTAAAGTAGTGGAAACATGGTTGAAAGAGCCACTGGACTAGGTGTCAGTAGAGGTTATTGCAAATTTTGTCCCTGTTATTTATAAACTATGTGATCACTGGAAAATTACTTAAGCTTCAGATTCTCATTTTCCTTTTCTACAAATTAGAGATAATAATTATGCTATGTAGGGTCATTGTGAGGATTAGAGGTCACGTATATAATGTGAGTAAGGGCTTGGCATATATTAGATACTGATTAAAAGGTAGCACTTATATGAAAGCCCTGGGACATATGCATTAGGCAGCTTCGGATGGGCCCTAGTGGTCCTCATCTTCTGGGGTTCATGCCCTTGGGTAATCTCCTCTCCTTGAGTGTGGTTGGACTTATTGCCTTACTTCTAATGAATGGAATATGGCATAAATGATGAAATGACACTTGTGGGTTTAGGCTATAAAATGACTGCCTTTCATCTTGAGTGTGCTCCCTCTCACTGTCTCATGGGTCGCGTGCCCTAAGGGAAGGCAGCTGCCATGTGGTAGGGCAGCCCTGTGGAGTGGTCCATGTGGTAAGTGACTAAGGCCTGCCAACAACCATAGGAGTGAGCTTGGAAACAGTCACTCCCCAGATGAGCATTCAGATGAGACTGCAGCTCTGGTGCACCTCATGAGAGACCCTGAGTCAGAAAGACCCAGTGAAGCTGTGCCCAGATTTCTGACCCCACAGAAACTGTGAAATAATTAATGTTTGTTCTTTTAAGCTACTAATTTTGAGGTAATTTGTTATATGGCAGTAGATGACAAATATATTATTTAAAATCATAATAGCAAAATTTTAGAAAAAGAAAATATTTTCTTCCATTTTATGGAAATCATTTGGTAAATGTATATAATAAGTTCATATATAATTCACCTTTAAACTATATTAGACATGTTTTGGAGTGTGAGGTGGTGGAAGGGAGAGTAAAAAGCAGTTTTAGAAGGCAAACTTTAGATTGCGTTTATCTGACTATAGGCTTGAATCTCAAAATGTATCCACGGAGCACTAGTCAGCTTTTGAAATGCTCCAAGAAATCTGGCCGTTGTGCTGAGTCTGGGACACACCAATACCTTCTTTCACTCCTGGAGAGTCACAATGAACAAAGTATATCATAGGTTCTGGAAATCTGAGAGATGCCAAGATTTCTAATAGGTTAATGGTTTTAATAGGTTAAACATCTCACTGTAGACTTTGGGAAATCAATAAAGTGCCAAAATCCTGGCTTATACGTTACAGCAGCCCAAACCTTACTACTTTCAGTCAGTTTAACCTTGTCTCGGTCCCCAGACCCTAAGGGTTCAACCTTTCCCCAGAGCAAATGTTTTATTATAAAATAACAAGAACTCAAGTGTTACAATCACCAGATGGTAACAGCTGAGCAAGTTCTAATCTGACACCACAGAAGAAATTGTTCCCAGTCTCATTCTGTCTGTTCTCATTTCATCATTTTCCTCCTAACTGTTGATTATTGCTTGAGCCCAATAATTCACTCATTTTTTTTTCCAGAAGGACTTGTTAACAATGCCTTCTCCACTCCCACCCTTCAAGAAAATATAAATATTGAAATCCTTCCCATTTAAAATTCCTGGTTAAGTACAGTTTTAGTTCTCCATGAAGGACTTCCCTCCACTATGACTTGCAGCACGTCTACTAAATATTGTATAATGTTTTTGCAACATATTGAAAAATTCTTTGGAAATGTTTGCATATCCCTCTAGTACCATTTGCAGCAGTGTGTGGCAGTTGCTATGACAACTACCTTTAAAATTAGAAAGAGAAATTAAAAGTCTTACATAACTGAAAGGATCTTCTGATACTAAGTTGAAGATGTTAGGACTTTAACAGAAATTATGTCTTAGTGTGTAGGTCTGTTCTTATTAGGATAAGATTTTGGAGATCATTAGAAATGCTGTTCTACCCATTTTTTTCCATGTCAACTAGGCTAATATTGTCAGAAAAATTTTACAAAATGTCTGCAGGTTATAACGTTTATGAAATGTGCTTGGTTAGCAAATTCTCATTTCTGAGTGCTAGCAACAACAACCACAAAAACCACAACAGTGCTAGCAATCACTGAGGGGCTGTGTGCCGTGCACTACGTCTCTACTAATCACTACATTGTAGATATTCAGGATTTTGTATGATTGTTGTGAGAACAAAATAGAACTGTGCAATTTTATATACACAATTAAATTCCTTTCTGACAACAATCCTACTAAGTAGCTATTGTAATCCCCATTTTACCCATTAAAAAAAACTGAGGCTCAGAGAGATTATATAATTTGTTCAGGGTTATAAAGCTAGTGCGTGGCAGAGACAGCATTCAAATTCAGGTCTGTTTACTGCAAAAGCTGTGCTCTTAATAATTATATTGCTTTATAAAAAATAACAAATATCCTATGATAGCGCTTATATGTGGAATCCAAAAAAAAATGATAAAATGAACTTATTTACAAAACAGAAATAGACCCACAGACATAGAAAACAAACTTATGGTTACCAAAGGGGAAAGGGGGGAGGGGGATAAATTAGGAGTTTGGAATTGACATATACACACTACTATATATAAAATAGATAGCCAACAAGGACCTACTGTGTAGCACAGGGAACTGTACTCAATCTTATGTGATAACCTTTATGGGAAAAGAATCTGAAAAAGAATATATATATATATATATATATATATATATATATATATATATACACACACACATGTACACACACACACACATATATATAAATGAATCACTTTGCTGTACATCTGAAACTAACACAACATTGTAAATCAACTATACTTCAATTAAAATATTTTTTTAATTTTTAAAATTTATGTACTTTACTTTTTAATTTGTCACTCCTTGCAATTCATACACAAGGGGTTCTTGACATGAGGATAGGGCAGGAGTGATCAAGGGAGAAGCTCTCTAATACAATGCAAAGACCCTTTCACATTCCATTGGCTTGACACAGGCCACTAGGGAAATGCAAATCAAAACCACAATAAGATCACTTTCCACTAGGATTGCTATAATCAAAGAAACAGAAAATTAAATGTATTGGTTAAGATGTGGAAGAACTGGTACACTTGTGCACTGTAGGTGAGAAGGTAAATTGTGCAGCCTATGTGGAAGACAGTTTGGTGGATCTTCAAAAAGCTCACATAGAGTTACCAGATGACCAAGCAATTCCACTCCTAGGTATATAGCCAGCACTGAAATCAGGAACTAAAACAGATTCTTATAGACAAATATTCTTTGCAGCATTATCACAATAGCCAAAATGTGGAAGCAACTGAAGTATCAACACAGAAATGGATGAACAAAACACAATCTGCATACAATAGACTATTATTCAGCCATCAAAAGGAATGAAGTTCTGACACATGTTACAACATGAATGAACCTTGAAAATATTATGCTAAGTGAAATAAGCCAGACACAAAAAGGACAAATATTGTATGATTCCACTTCCATGAGATATCTAGCATAGGCAAATTCATAAAGAAAGAAAGCAGATTAGAGGTTAACGGGTCAGAGGGGAAGGGAAAATGGGAGTTACTACTTATTGGTTATAGAGTTTCTGTTTAGGGTAATGAAAAAAATTTGAAAATAAGTAATGGTGAGGGTTGCATTGCATTGTGAGTGTAATTAGTGTCACTAAATTGCACACTGAAAAATGGTTAAAATGGCAAATTTTATGTTATATATATTTTACCACAATAAAAAAAAGTTTCAATTATCTTTACTGTAACTACAACTGTCCTGATTCAGCTTCCTGATACTCAATTCTAGCTTTAGTTTTATTGTTTTTTTTGTCATTGTTGTTTTACCTGTATAGTCTGTCCAGAAAAGTTTCCTCAGAGGGCCAGAAATTTATGTGTGCATCTTAGAATTTGAGAACTGGGATGAATTTAGACGTTATTTTTTTAAACACTCCAACCCTGTTTTTTAAAAGTTTAGATCCTCAAGAACAAAAATTAACCCATATATTCCCAGGTGCTACCACAATGCCTGACATGTCGCACTTGAAAATTGTTAATTTGAATAAGCGAAATGAAAGAATAGAAGGAAGTAAAATGAAACCCAGAGAAGTACATTTCAGTTCATTTTCTTCCTTAATCTAGCCATTCATTCAAACAAAATTTGTGACTGCCTGCTTGGTGTTAGGGTTACAAGATGCTGATATGGTGACATTTATCCCTAAGAAGCACAGATTCTATGGTGGGATACAGATACAGAGGGATATTTCCAGCACAATGGAGTGTATGGGCATATGTACAGTCAGGGGTAACATAGCCGGCCAGTTGGAGGACAAGACCATAGTCTCTTGTTTCCTATTTTAGCTTTATTCCTGTATCACTTGATAAAAAAAGATTGAACAATATAAGTTGTGCCAATAACCTCTCTCCATTAAGGACTGGAACTAGGCCAAAAAAAGGTCACTCTGGTCTCTAACATTGTAGGGACTCTTGAAATTGCATGACTTGTGTTGGATTAGGCCACTTCCTAATTTAGGTGGCTGATCCTGTTCCTGGCTATGGTAGGATATGGGAAGTCTCTGGGAGATTATATCAGGACTCAAGATGCTCAGCATATGTATGGACTGAATATTTGTGTTCCCCATTATACATATGTTGAAGCCCTAATCCCCAGTGTGATGGTCTTTGGAGGTGGGACCTTTGGGAGGTAATTAGGTTTAGATGAAATCATGAGGGTTGGCCCCCCAGGATGGTTTTAGGGTCCTTATAAGAAGAGGAAGAGAGCCAGAGCTTGCTCTCTCTCTACCAGGTGAGAACACAGTGAGAAGACGGCCAACTGCAAGCCAGGAAGAGGGAGCTCACCAGGAACTTAGTCAGCCAACACTTTGATCTTGGACTTCCCAGCCTCCAGAACTGTGAGAGATAAATGTCTGTTGCTTCAGTTACCAAGTCCACGGTATGTTGTTATAGCAGTCTGAGCTAAGAGCATATACATGAAATGGGAGGCTATAGGTGTCTGGAGAGGTGGTGGGACTGGTTTGTCTGCTCTGGGTTAGGGTAGATGGGAGAAAGGTACTGGAATGCCTGTCAATATGAGTGTCAATGCATGAGCTCAGAAGGTCAGCTTCATGCCCCGTGGTAGGATGGGGACAGCAAGGTGGGACCAGGATAATAAATGCAATGTGAACATTCAAAGCCAGCAGTTTACAAAAGAAGAATTGAGAGTTATGGTCCAAAGTTAAAAAAAAAAAAAAAAAAAAAGGGAAGATGAAAATAAGATGAAATACAGACTGGCATATTTCAGAGACCAAATTTACACATACGCCTGTATAGGTTGAGCAGGTCCCTTTTAGGGGGCTGAGATGGGTTATACCATAGTACAGCCATCTTCTCACCTTGATTTCACTCGCTTGGCTCAGCCACCAGGAATGAACTTGGTTCCCTTTACCAGGACCATCATGGGTCTATGTGTTTTTCAAACTGTCACAATGGTCACAAGTCTGCTTCCTCAGGAACCTTGGAGGAAGTCTGTGAACATCACAGGGATGCCCACCTACAACCCTGACTCTAAAGAAGGAAGAAACCAAAGATACATTCATGACTCAGCTTCATCAGTGGAATATGATTTGAATTACTTTGTTCCTTTTTCCTCAATGGTTCATCTAGTTTGGCATAGGCCAGGCACTTCAGAAACATACAAAAGTTTCCTCTAATTCACTCAACTGTGTAATTGGAAACATCTGTATTATCCTGACAACCTTTAGCCAGATCAAAGCTGCTTATCAATTTATGCATGAACACTGCATAATTTAAAAAAAATTTTTTTCATGTCATTGAAATTGCTATGTTTTAAAATTGATAAATGCTTGGAAGTTAAAATTGCAACTACACATACTACTTGCAATTTTTCATCATGCATATTTCTGGAAATCTGAGGGGTCTCAATTTAGAAGCTCATTTTTCTTTCTTTCATCCTCCTTAGCATTCCAACCTTGTTCCAAACCAGGCTCTATCTCCCAAATAAAAGGTGCAAAGAGATCGCTCATATTCAATTTTTTCCTTTTGGTTCATTCAGAGGGTCCGAACTGTTTATTTTGCATTGCATTTTAGGTTAGGTATTACTCATTCTATATTCTCTAGCTTTGGTAGCAAAAAAAAAAAAAAAAAAAGCCCTGGTTGAGAATTTAGAAAACTGGTTCTTTCCCACCACACCAGCTTTGGGTAAATTTCTTAACTCTCTGAATTTCAGTTTTTATTGGCAAAATAGGAACAATAGTTCTTGCTCTACCCACATTGCTAGGCTGTTGAGATGATTAAATGAGGATACCAGATATGAACAAGGCCCTGTAAAGAACACAGCACAACACCAAGAATGCATAATACAAAAAACAGAAAAGAGTCCTGGAAGCTTAGTTATTTAATTAACTACATTTTCAAACATAGAACAAGTTGGAATCTTTCTGGAGTAGCTTTCACCCTGCTCCTAATCCCCATACTTGAGCAAGCAGTATGAGCTCTACAATAAAGTAAGTGAACCACATGCCTGGAGAGGAATTTCCCTGTGAATGTTAGGAGATGAGAAATAAGCATGGAAGAGCTTGATGTAATTCCCAATCCCCAAACAGATAAGGAGGGGTTACACGAAGTAACAGCAGCCCTATCCAAGAGAGAAATACTCTAGAATTCTCTATACTCGAGGGTGAAGTCCTTCTTACTTAGAAAACTGAAGAGATCCAGGGACTTCTCTGGTGGCACAGTGGTTAAGAATCTGCCTGCCAATGCAGGGGACACGGGTTCGAGCCCTGGTCCGGGAAGATCCCACATGCCGCGGAGCAACTAAGCCCACAATTAAGTTGTGCGCCACAACTACGGAGCCTGAGCTCTAGAGCCCACGAGCCACAGCTACTGAAGCCTGCGCGCCTAGAGCCCGTGCTCCACAAGAAGAGAATCCACCACTATGAGAAGTCTGCACACCGCAACAGAAGAGTAGCCTCTGCTCGTCGCAGCTAGAGAAAGCACGCGTTCAGCAACGAAGACCCAATGCAGCCAAAAATAAATAAATAAATAAATAAATTTAAAAAAAGAAAGAAAAGAAATTGAAGAGGTCCAAAGCTCGACTCTGCTTTCTGCTTGCTCTCCCTTGAGTGGAACCAGACTTTCTGCCTTTCCCATACAGGAGAGAGACAACTGTTGGGAGAACAGACTTATTTAAAACACTGAGGAAAACCACACAGTCTCTTTCTAATTAACTAGTCACTAAATTAATTCATGTGTAGAGATGAGAAGAATAATCAGATAGCTGAAAGGGAGAAAATATATAAAAGGGAAAGGTTTTGATCAATTAACAGAAGTGATACCAGAAGAACTAGAGATAATGTAGCAAATAAAAAAGAACTTAAAAATAATACTTTTTCTCAGAGAAATTTTAAAATGTATTGTAGTCATAATATAAAACTATTTTGGAATGCAAACTAAGATATTTAGGACCAAGATAGCATCTTAGAAATTAGAAACATAATTCCTTAAAATGTAAAAGATCTAGAGTGATAGCTGAAGACAGAAATTTTGATCTGGAAAACAAAGTGCAGCTAATCTCCTAGAAGACAATGCAAATAAAATAATGCAATAAAATAATAGAAAAATAATGGAGAAAATGAAGAGATGTGGACAATTATTCCAGAGGTCCAATATTTATCTAAAGGAGATCCAAAAGCATAGGAATTAGAAAGTGAAGATGGGAGGAATAATTTTTAAAAGATGATTAGTTTTTCAAGCTGAGGTAAGTCACAGGTGGAAAGCTCTAAGTGCCAAAATGGGATGAATGGGGTAAACATATAGACAAAAGACGATAGGTAGAGAGACAGATAAACAGACAGACAGATATCCATCCTGATAAAATTGCAAATACTCAAACATAAAAAGAGTATTCTCAAAGATTTCAGAAGGAAGAAAAGCAGCTTATTTACATAAGAAGGAGAACCAGATAAATATTAAATTCTTTACAGATGCAGATACTAGAAGATAGTGGAACAGTAGCTTTAGAGTTCTGAGAGAAAGGGAGTTCAAATTTAGAGTTTCACACCCAGCCCCACTGGCATTAGAATGTGAAGGCAAAGTAAAGATATAAATCTGCAAAGTTGACCATCCACAGAACTTTGCTAAAGAGTTGTTTATTAATATATTGCAGCAAAATAAAAAATGAATGCCAAAACAAGGGAGGCAAGAAATAGTAGTGAGCAAAGAATCCAGTAGAATGCATAGTTAAACAGAAAGTCTGACTCTGTTTTAGGAATCCCGGTAGTATTCATGGATTAAACTGTACTATTAACAGCTTGAAAAACTTAGATTATAATTAAGAAAACCTCACTCTGTTCTTTTAATAAGTATACCTAAAAAATAACAGAGAAAGGTAAGATATACAGGGGGGTGAAAGATATAATAAGCCTATAAAAATCACAAAAACTAGGAGTGGCAATATTAATATCAAACTAAAATTCAAGGCCCAAAATAATTGAACTGGACAAGGGGGAGACATTTCATACTGATGAAAAGCATAATCCACCTAGAAAATACAACATAAGCCTCTATTCTTTTTACAATATAGCTTTAAAATGTATGAAGTTATTATAAAAGAGTTGTTATAAGAATTAACAATATCCACAAACTTACTGGGAATCTTACAGGCCTATCTCAGAAATCGACAGATCGATTAGGAGACAAAGTATAAGGGCACAGAGCTGTGCTGTCCAACACAGCAGTCACTAGCCATATGTGGCTACTGAGCACTTGATACGTGATTAATTCAAATTGAGATGTGCTGTAAGTATAAAACACACATCTGAATTTTAAAAACAGTCCAAAAAATGGTAAAATATCTTATTATTAATTTTGTATTGATTGGATACTGAAAGAGTAATATTTTGGATATATTGGGTAAAGCAAAATATATTATAAAAATCAATTTCACCTATTTGCTTTTTTCATGTGGCTACTAGAAATTTTAAAATTACATATGTGACTCGCACTATATTTCTATTGGACAGTGTTGGTATAGATGATTTGAGTAACACAAAATGTAAGTTTGATCTAATAGACCTATCTGGTTGTATATCAACTTTGTATCTCCAAAATAGATGATTTTATTCTAATACCCATGAAAGCTTACAAAAATATATGAAGTAGTAGGTCTCTTGAAAAATATCAATGCATTCCTCCAAAAGACAACATCAAAGACAAAGCCAAAGGCAGAACAAATTAATCAAGAAAAAAATCAAATATGTTCCCCAGACATTATTATTAATCTCAATAATCCTTGTGCTAATACACTGGAGACATATATGGATAAATAGTGACCATGAAATGCCCACTCATCCACAGTCTAGCACCTTGATAATTTCTAGTTTCAAGGTAACTTGGTGATAGTGACAGTAGAGTGCAGGCTGCAGGGAGAGAAGGTGTGTAGGCCATGGCATGGGACTGAGTCCACCTCTGCTCTCCAACCAGGCCTATAATGACAATGTAGCACTTACATATTAACACAAATGCCATAGTCTATCCATCTGTCATTCAGAACCAAGTTCATTGAGCATGAGATCTGAACAAGATCCTGAGCTGCACCAAAATGATGGGAAGCAGATTGGGGCAACGTTTAACAACATGGACTTTGGCATCAGACAAACTTGGGTCTGAAATCTAGCTCTGCCAGTTATAAGGCTTGGACAATTTCCTTAATCCTTGTGAGCTTCAGTGTCCTCATCTGTCAAATGGGCCTAATAATAATTGCAAATGAGATATAATCCATGTAAAATAGGTAGCACAGACCTGGCATAGAGCAGCAATTAAAAAGAAAAAGTTTGTGATTAATATCATTGTTATTTTAGGAATTAGCTAAAATAAAGGGCCAGAGGAATTCTAGTTAGAAGGAATAGAAAGAGGAAGGATATGAAACAAGAAACAAAATAGTGTTTTGGGGGAAATACAAGCAATGGGATCTACTGAAAGGCGAGGAGTGGCAGGGAAGAACCTGCTGAGATGGGCAATGGCCATGTCGTGGAGAACCTTTAGATGACATGTCAAAGGGCTCACATTTTATGAAGTGATGGGTAGTTTTTGAAAGGTTGTCTCGACAAGAAAAACCTTTGAAATTTATAATGATAAGGACAGACTGTATTTTAGATAGATAACTCTCTTCATGGGGTGGTAAGTGGATTACAGCGGGTCAAAGCCTCATATACACATACATATGTGTTTATGTATGTGTACATATACATATTTAATACATATCTATATATCCATACACATATAGGATAAACTTAGTGAAAGTTTGTGATTAACTATAACTGGGAGGGAGAATAAAGTAGATCAAAAATCAAGTTATTACCAAAGTGCTAACTAGGAGAATGGTTATGCATATAATAAAGAACATATAAGGAAAAGTAAAACCGGAAGAGAAGATGAAGAGCTCAGGTTTGGATGTGATGAGTTTCATGGGTCTATGAGACATCTAACAAGAAGACTATAGGAGTTTGTTTAGTTGGATTCAAAATCAAGGGAAGGCTGGAGGTATTGGATCGTGAGTCAGTGGTACTTGCACTTGGAAGTGCAAACATCAAAGGGGCAGTCAAAGGAAGCAATGGCTATTAGGGAGACTGAGAAAGTATAAACAGGATAAGATAGGAACTGGAGAGTCTGATGTAATAACAAGTGCAGGGAAGGGGTGTCCAAAATCAGAGTAGTCTGTAAGGTGAAAGACAAAAAAAAAAGTCCACCAAGGTAAGGACTGAAGTATCCTCTCCTTGAAGAAAATTTTAAGCCACTATATTGTGAGTTTGAAGGAAGAATGAGAGCATGAATGAAATCATAGAATGCGTAATAAAAAGTAAGAAAAGCAGGGGCTAGAGTGGAAGGTAAAATGAAAAGATTTTTTTGATGATTCAGCTACAGCCTGCTGCACAACCCAAGTTATATGTTCTGTTCCACGGGCACAGCAAAATTAACACGTTCAAACTTAAACTCACCTTCATCCACTGTTTTTTATTTTTTATGGGACTTCAACATGTTTGCAGAGTGAGGGAAAGAAAACAGTAAAGAGGATAATGTTGAAAATATAGGAAAGAGAGGTGATGACTAACAGAGAACTATACCAGAAAAGATGGGAGAGGCTGGTATCAAGACCATCATGAGGAATTGTCCCACAACAGATGGAGAGAAACCCCATCCTCTGAACCTAGAGGCAGGAAGGTGATATTGGCGATTGTCTCAGGGTGAGGTGTGTTTGAAATTTTCCAGAAAAGGCACACTTTTGAGAGCGAGGGGTGTTAGGCTGGATGGGAGATTTGGTGAAAATGTGAGAATTTAAAATGACTTTGGACAGAGTCAGGGAAAGGAGAAGACTAAGCAAAAGTGAAAGAAATATTGGTTGGGGTCTATCAGGTGTACAACTTTCCCCAATAGCACTCAGTATCCTGTGTGGAATGGATATGATATATTGCAGTACTGATTCCCAATGGCTGAGTGTTCTACTGAATGGGTGCTGTAGCAGAAGAGTACTGTGTTGAAGGTGCCGGTGAGAGAGCTGTTGGGTGAAATAGCCATGAGGATCTGGCAGAGTGAAGAAGTAAGTGAAGCCTAGAGAAGTGGTGAAGAGAAAGGATAAAAATATTTGGAGGACTTAGTGATGTAAAATAGAGAATCATGAGAAATGGGGTATAAAAGAATGAAATGGATGGGAGATTGTGGTAAAAAAAAGTCAGTTATTTTGAGTGAACTGATTTAGAGCCATTTTGGGGGATGATGAAAAGGCCTGTGGTAGGACTGAAGTGGAGTAGAAATAAAAATAAAAATAGAAATAGAAATAAAAATCCCAGGATTGAGGGCGCCAGTGGAAGGAAAGGCCCTGATGTTGGATTATCCACCTGGCAGCTCAATTACCCAGGATGATGATACATTAAGAGCTAACATCTCGGCCAGATGCCAAGAAGCTCAAGAAATGTGAATTTGCAGTAGAAAAGAGGAGCAAGGTTTTGGTGTCACATGATCTTGGAAGATGGATGTGGTAGGCTGAATAACACCCCACCCCCCAGGATGTTATGTCCTAATCCCTGGAACCTGTGAATATGTTATCTTACATGGTCAAAGGAGCTTTGCTGATGTGATTAAGTTAAACATCTTGAGATGGGGAGATATCCTGCATTACCCTGATGGGCAAGCGTAATGACAAGAGTTCTTACGAGAGGGAGGCAGGAGGGTCAGAGACAAAGCGATTACCTGAGCACACGTCAAAGTGATGTGGGTCCATGAGTCAAGGAATGTGGGGAAGCTCTAGAAGCTAAACAAGGCAAGGAAACAGATTTTCCCCTAGAGCCTCCAGAGGGAATGCAGGCTTTCTACCTCCTTGATTTTAGGATCTCTGACCTCCAGAACCGTAAGGTAATATATTTGTGTCATTTTAAGCCACTGAGTTTATGGTAATTTGTAACAGCAGCCATATAAAACTAATGCAATTGGTTTTGTTCAAACACACATGGGAGTGATAAAAGCCTCTACCAGGAAGACACATGCCAAGACATTGAAAGGAATATCTCATGGATGCAGAGGTCTTTGGGATGGATAGCTAGATGTGAGGGATGGGCCTTCTTTGAGTGAAGTGTGGTCCATTTGCTACTGATGAATCAGCCCTGACTTTCAATAACACCTCTTTCAACGATACCTCTCATGGTAGCTTCTTGAGGACAAATTCTCAATGCAACTGCTATGGCCCTTCAGGTCTGGCTTTTCTCTTAGGATCTCCGATTCCCCAACCTCACGTTTTTTTTCTCTCTAATATGGTGAAATTAGGGAAATATTTACTTCTCTCTAAGTGAAATGTTTTCTCATAGTCACCTGGATGAGTTTGGGTTTTTAGAAAGCAAAGCCTAGAAGACACCTTTTCACTTTCTGCTTCCTGACTAGTTCTATCTATCACCAGGTACATGAATTACAAAGCCTATGATCTGCTTGAATGGGAGGGAGGCACAGAAAGAAAAGGGTAGGAGCTTGGAAATAAAAGGTTCAGGAAGTCAAAAAGTGGTTCTAGGCAGAAAGGTAGCAGAAACTCCAGACATTATCTAGATACCTACACAAAGTTCCAAGTAACAGGTAAAAGGTATTAGAGTCAGAAGGCAGCTAGCTATTTACTTTGTTTTGAGTCACTTATTTAGTACTTCCTGCCCAGGGCAAGAGCTGGTCCCGGAATTCAAAGATTGGGGCAAATGGGTAAATATGACTATAGTGGAAGAGAAAAGGAACATGAAACAAAGGAGTTCTTGACAAGGTAATATTTCTCTATATTCCAACTGGCTGAGGATTAGAATCATGCAGTATTAAAGCTGAAAAAGTCTTCAGAGTCAAGAAATACTAGTAACGATTGATCAGGGTGGGTTAAGTGTTAGGGCTGTGTGCTAGGTGCTTTATATCCATATAATCCTAAAAATCAATCCATGAAGTTGACATTACTATGCTCATCCGACAGATGAAGAATCTGAAACTCAGAGAAGTTAAGTGAACTGCCCAAAGGCATTCAGCTCAAAGGAATTCAGTAAATGTTTGAGACAGAAATAAAACTCACATATATCAATAAAAGATTACAAAACCCAAAATGTATGCAGTCTTGATTTCTACCATATTGCTCACTAATAGTCTCAGCATGAATTTTCTGTTACTATCTAGAGCCCACAACTGCAAAAACATTCTAGCGCAATCTTAGGCTATGCTTATATGAGAAGTCACATGCAGTCACACGGTTTTAATTTAACATTCAATCCATTTCCAAATGATATACATCGATATTTCCTCTTAGAACTATGAGCAAATCTTTCAGTACCTAGCAAAATGTGTCTGTAATCTCCCTGGATTCTACTTATTTCTGGCCAGCAAGGCACAGCCCAAATCAGACTGCTTCGGTTTCTAATTTAATGGAACATTAAGCATCCATTTCTGGTACCTAAATTATCCAGTCTCTGTTATTTATAGAGCTTACATGCAAAGTGTTTAACTAAAAAATGGATAAAAATAGGAAACGGATGGGTGCCTGTCATTGAAGTCTCATGAGTGATCCCATAATATTATTAAGTCCAGTGGGTAATAAGTGTTAAACAATTTACATTTTAGAAATTTTAAAATAAAGACTTAATTACTTCCTTCTGCTAATGAGCCTCCCGTTTTTCTTTTGTGTTGCAAACAGGGGCTTCTGCAAATAGTCAGGTCAGCCATGCTCCATATATCATTCAGACATCTCTTGTTCTTGGTGGTGGTACAGTAGGACCTCTTTCTGTCTCCCCCCTCTCCCTCCCTCCCTTCCTATAAATCAGTGCTGTGATTCAGAAACCAGAAATGAACTCTAATACTGCACATTCTTGGCAGGGCAGCACGTTGTAAGCCTGTCCAATACAGTTTCAACATTCCACCAATGAGAATAAATATACGTAATCTGAATGCTGCCTTTTGCTAGGGACATTCAAAATGGATATTTATTTATTTTCGTTGATCTATAAGCACATGGAAAACAAATTTTTTGCTGACAGATTCAGAAATTCCAGCAGGTACTTTAGTAAGGGTTTGAGTACCTAGGACATAGATCTCCACGCACACCAGTCTGACATCTGATTTCACTGATTGTTAAAAAGCAGTCGGGAGTCACAGAGTATCTCTCTGTCCTTCTATACCTCATATGAGGTCCGAAGTCCAATCCCCTCTTTCCACGCAGCTGTACCCATGCACACATGTTCTTTTCTGTCAGGGTTTCCCCTAGGATACCACCCACATTCTTTTGATTCCCAAAGTACCACCTGACTTTTCCTGATGTTTGGGGGCATCAGGTGTTCTACACGCTAGAACACCAATGATTGGAAGGAATATTAACCACCTGGAGTGCCTCCACTGTCCCTCTCACTAACGATTCTAGCCTGGGCTGCTACTCCAAGGACAGCCGTGGCCCAGCGCCATGCTGCTCTGTTACCTCCTCACACATTCAGACTTTCCAAGCAAGTTTCAACTTCCTCCTACTTTATTACGCAGAGCGATTTAATTCTCTCTACCTCACTCTCTGTTCATCCTGACCAGGCCTTGAGGGCTTTTGTTCTAGAACCATCGGTTGTTTGGCTAAACAAAACAGTTCTTGCCTGCAAGAATTCTGCAGCCAGGATTAACTGTATATTAGATCAGTCCTTTTTCTCCTTCTAATCTCACATTCCTGACAGCACTCTAACCTCACAAAGTCATTATCAGTTAGGCAGGACTTATACATGATTCCCATTCTATGGACAAAAGATCTGAGTCATAGAGTTGCAGTGAGTTGAAGCTGGAAAATTAAAGGTCTAAAACTAGAACGCAGACCTTCGCATGCCTTGTCTCCTGCTTGTATCCTACACATGGTGTGGGCCCCATGGATCAACAGTTATAGCCAGTGTATGCAAGCAGTGTGACCAGTGGAAGAGGTGGTAGTGAATTTTATGTGTTAACTTGACTGAGCCAAGGGATGCCCAGATGGCTGGGAAAACATTACTTCTGGGTGTGTCTGTGAGGTTGTCTCTGGAAGAGACCAACATTTGAACCTGCAGACTGAGTAAAGAAGACTGCCCTCCCCTAATGTGGGTGGCCATTACCCAAACCACTGAGGGCCTGAATAGAACAAAAAGGTGTTGGAAGGGAGAATTCTCTTTCTCTGTTGGAGCTGAGACATCCGTCTTCTCCTTCCCTCGGTCATTGGCACTCCTAGTTATAGGGCTTTTGGATTCATACCAGGATTTAGACCACTGGCCCCTGATTCTCAGGCCTTTGAACTTGAATTGAATGACACCACTGACTTTCCTGGTTCTTTAGCTTACACATGGCAGATTGTGGGACTTCTCAGCCAATTGGCCATGTCAGCCAATTCCTATAAGCCTCTCTCTCTCCACACACGCACACATATACCTCCCATTCGTTCTGTTTCCCTGGAGAACCCTGACAATATACAGGGTTCTGTGGGTGCTCCAATAGCACCCACAATATACAGGTGCTATTGGAGCAATGCATTGTGATGAACATAATCATTTCTGGGCTTATGAATAAGGACTGTAATATATTGTCTACAAAAGGGTGGCATTGAACGCTTCCCATAATTGGACAAAATGTGTCCTCTCCTCGCCTGGGAGAGAATGAAGAGGAAAGGGAGAAGGAGGAAGAAGTCATGCCCCATGAGCAAACTCATACGTTTGGAATCAGACAGCCTAAATATCACCTTAGCTCTGCCACTAGACTTGAACAGCCAGAGCTTGGACTAGTCTATCAATCAGGTCCTAGCAGGAGACAGAGGACTAAAATGATTTAAGAGAGTTTCAGAGATTATTTGCGAAGTTGTAGGAGGGTTAAGAAAAAATCAAGAAGGAATAGAAAAACTCTGAAATTAGCAACCTAGGGAAATTGCTACTACCTCTAGAGCAATGGGCCAGGGCCAATAAAAAGAACTCCATGAGACCTGGCAAGAAAGTGTCAGAAGAATAAATACTCCAACCTCTCTTTCTTCCCACCCACTCATCTCCTGCCAGTACCTCCCTTTGGCTGAAGCCAGCTGAAAGTCAGAGGGCATGGGAGGCCACTGATGCAGTCCATAGACATCAGCCTCCTAAGGCATGGAGCAGGATGGAGAAGGGTAGAGGGTTGATCTGGAGAGGCAAACTGGAAAAATTCTGCACAATCAATACCAATAACAATCTACTGGTACAAAATAGAGAACAAAAGTGCCCATCTCAAAGTTTTGTCTGTTTTGCTTTTGCTCACTGAATGAGAGACAATGATTGCAAAGGACTTAGGTAACCTCTAGATATATGTTACTTGCAAAGCAGTGCTCTGTCAAAGAAGAAAAGTGACACTAGCATGAAAATTCATTGGATCCATCTGGCACCATTATTTCTATAGTGCCTTTAAGTCAATTTATCCATTTACTGCACAGTCTCTGTGGGTAGAGGATGGGGAGTGGTGGTCCAAGCCACCTAAAAGCACCCAGGGCTGGTAGCAGGGCAGAGGCAATCCTTCATTACACTGATAGTCCTTAGCTCCTAGAGGATGATGAAGTGTTCCCTTTAGAGCAATGACTATGGTTTATAGAAACGTGTGAAGTTTGATTTATTTATCAGAGATTCTAACATGAACAGAGTAGTTCTGTAATCACATTCAAGAAAAAAAATGAGGCACTTGAGCCATATAACAGTGTCTGGGAAAGCATATTCTTGTCCCCAGCCTTACCAGGCCATGAGGACCAATTGTAAAGGGACCAATCAATATTTTCACGGCTGGTAGCACTGATTGTTTTTGGTTTCTCTCAGATAGGAACATAATCTCAGCTTAAAGGAAGGAATTCTCTGAGGTTTTGAATTTCATTCTCCTGGATTTGTAAAGATAAGGAATTTGTGACTTTATGTTTTAACTATAAGCCTGAGGAACATTCAAAATAACTCTGATCTAACTACGTTAGGTGCATACTAAAGCCCCAAGTTTACTAGATTGAAGTGACCACTGTCTACATTTTAAAATGAGGGGGAAATTGAAGGGACGGAGGAGAGAAGTGAGTTCTGGGGAACGCAGAAATAAGACATTAATAATTTTGATGAAAATTTGGGATCGGTGCTTCCAAACTTAAAGGCTCAGGTGGGAAGAAAGAGCAGAGTAATTGAGAAATTCTGAGAAAACATCTAGCAAAATAACCAGTTCTGGGAAACACTGTTCATCCACTATCTCACTCATTCAACAGATGTTTATTGAGCAACTACTACAACTCAGGCACTGTCCTAGGTACAGGGGATACAGAAAAATTCAGGGAAAAAAATGCCCTCATGACATACAGTGAGCAAGTGACATTTGACAGTAGGAAAAGTAGGCAGGAGCCAGGTCACAGAGGACATAGAGATTTGGGTAAGAAGTTTGTATTTTATTCTACATGTAGTAGTGTAGCATCAATAATGCATTCATCTACAAATGTTAGAATGCCCTAACTCAACTGACATTTAAAAGGGAGAAGATTTATTATCTTACATAGTACATGCCAGAAGTAGGGTAGCTCCAGAAATGGTTAACTTAACACTTCGATAGAGCCCTCAAAGACCCAGGTATTTTACATCCGCCTGTTTTGTCATCCTTAGCACACTGTTTTGTCTTCATGATTGCAAGATGGCTACCTAAGTTATACTCTGCAACTTGCAGACGTGAAAAAGTTTAATGGTAGTAACTAAAATAAAGCAAATAATAGTGGCTTAAAGAGACAGAAATTTATTTCTTTTTGTGTAAAAGAAACCTGGAGTTGGAGTTGGTATGGTGTCTCCCTAAAGTTGTCAGACTCAGGTTCCTTCCAGCTCTTTACCGCCATCATTCCTAGGATGAGACCCCATCCTCAGAGACAAATATAACTGTTGGAGCTCCGGCTATTTTATCCAGTAAAATGCAATGAGGAAGAAAGAAAATAGGTATACCCCTTGTCTTTTAAGGGGAGTTTCCAAAAGTACACTCAGAACTTCTACTCACATCTCATTGGGTAGTACTTAATCACAATGCCACATGTAACAGCAAGGAAATCTGTGACATGTGGTCTTACAGCAGGACCGCAACATAGCCAGTTAAAAATTAAAAATTTATTAACAAAGAATAAAAGGAGAATGAATATGGAGGAGAAATTGGAAGTCTCTGGCACTAAGAAGTATCTTCTTTTCTTTATGTCTCAATTTGAGAGCAAGGAAAATTTCCAGAAGCATCTTAACAAACAGCTTAGTTATATAGGTTCTGAATTTAAACGAGTGGTTTGGAACCTAAAAGTTGGTTTTATTGGATTGGCCAATAAGTTCGTTCGGGTTTTTCCATAACATCTTACAGAAAAACCTAACGAACTTTTTGGCCAACCCATATCCCAGCTCTGTTATGCTGAGGTTCAATTTATAATATATAAAATGGGGATTCTAAGCTTGTAAGGTTGTTGGGTGTATTAAATGAAATCATGTATTGCAACAAATGGTGATGATAATAATAATAATAATTTAAAATAATTTCAAAGTGGAATTGCATTTCACTACTGGGATCATCCTAGTGACAAACACAGTTCATCAGTTGATTTGATTTTTTTTTTTTTTTTAAGATCAATGCTCCTGGATAGACTTTGTGACCAGATAGTACAGAAGGGACTTTGGACTCAGCGGCTCCTCTGTAGGCTATGTGTATGAACATCAGAACTTGGCCTTTGAAGCCACAGTACACATGAATCCTTTCTCCTGTAGCAACCAGCAGTTTTATCATTCGCCACTTTCCATCAGGGAAAACTTTAGGATATTTTAGAATTTTCTTAAGTAGGGACTCAGTTGCAAACTATAAACTTTCAGAACATATGGTATGGAGTACAACTCATGCGAAAGTTCCGAAAAGAAGATGAAAATCCTAAAGGACTAAAAATACTTTCTTCAAACAACCTTTTTCAGTACAGCTGCTTCTTTGTTAAACCAGCTGTTAACTAACTCCCAAGGATACTTCTCACATGGGGCTGTATTTGCTTTTTTTTTAATGATTTAATTCTTATAGCTCAAACTGCATTGTGTTCATAATGGTTTTACATTTCTACCTCTGAAAGACAAAGAGAGAGAAGCAATGAAAGAAATTAAAGGCTGGAGGAAGACTGATGAAGAGTTGTGTATATCAAACTCAACGTGTGGTGGTAGGGAGGAACTGGCAGTATAGCCAAGAAAATGAGGGTGAAAAATAAGGATGTTCCTGATGGAGAGTAGCTGCAGATTTAGCAAATTAGGATATGCTCAATCTGCAGATTAAATAATTTCTACACCATATTGGCCAAAATACAGGAAAGTAGCTGAATGTGCTATTGAAGACAGTGTTCTTGGGAGCACAGTGGATTGTGGAAATCTCAGTTCCGCCACTTATTAGTGGTGGGACCTTAGCCTCAGAAAAGTTACTTAGTGTCTTTGAACCTTGATATCCTCATTCTAAAACAGAAACAATAATGGTAATGTCTACCACATGGGATGACTGTCAGGGTTAACTGAGGCAGTGTGTGTAAAGCATTTAGGACACTGCCTGGCACATACAGAGCCCACAATGAATTTAATGAATATTATTATAATTTTGCTTTTTCAGAAAAAGTTTATACTTGTCAAGAAAAAATAAGTATATAAGAAATAGATTAAAATATACAAGAAAATGTTCTCTTTCATCATGGGCTCTGCAAGAAAAAAAGTTGTATAGTCATATCCTGTCTTTGAATGGGTCAACCTTTCTTTCTCATACTTGAAGCAGACTGCCTAATATTATTCAGCCTTAAAAAAGAAGGAAACTTTGTCACATGCTACAACATGGTTAAACCTTGAGGATATTACGTTGAATGAAATAAGCCAATCACAAGAGACAAATACTGCATGATTCCACTTATATGAGGTATCTAAAGAATCAAACTTATGGAAATAGAAAAATAGAATGGTGGTTTCCAGGGGCTGGGGGAGGGGGAAATGGAGAGTTGTTGTTCAATGTTAACACACTGTTGCACGTAGTTAACAATACTGTAATGCACATTTAGAATTTGTTAAGAGAATAAATTTATGCTATGTATTTTACTGCATTCACATGCTACAACATGGATAAACCTTGAAGAAATTGTACTAAGTGAAATGAGCCAATCACAAAGGGGCACATACTATATGGGACCACTTATATGAGGTACCTAGAATAAATTCATAGAGACAGAAAGTAGAACGGTAATTGCCAGAGGGGAGGAGGAGGGAGGAATGGGGAGTCATTGTTTAATCAGTATGGAGTTTCAGTTTAGGAAGATGAAAAATTTCTGGAGATAGATGGTGGTGACGGTTGCCCAATAATGTGAATGCACTTAATGCCATTGAACTATACACTTAAAAATGGTTAAATGGTAAACTTCATGTTATATATTCTCTACCACAACTAAAACAAACAACCAACCAGGCTATTCTGTGATGGGGTTTACCAGTATGTCTTTACAATTGAATTGGTCTGATGGTAGCATGACCAACTGAGCACTTAAACAGCTGCCATATTCAAAGGCTCAAGAAAGAATGTTGCCCCACTTTCCCATGCAATGTGTGACACTCTGTGTAATGGAAGAAAGGTAAGTTTTGCTTAGACAAAAATCTTCTAAGGAGGGCTCCTTGCCTGATTTATCTTCTGTAAGAACAAGAATCAAGGACGTTTTTCCTTCTAGAAAAATACATAATGTGGATACTTGAACTCAGGACTTTAAGAAGATGGCAAAAGGATTTGCTGACCATGTTTCAAACCATTCTCTTAGTTCTGTAACCAATTTGTAATATACATTTAGGGATGGCACATTTTAAAAGATATATTTATTTATAATTCTTCCCCAATAAAGAACTGGTGTCAATCCCTTAACAGAAAGGCAAAAGAGATGATTCTTATCCAGATTTCCTTCTCCTTTCTTCAAACTCGATGTCACCTTATTCTGTCCCTTGAATTCTGGAACAGAATAAGGGGCGTCACATATGGCTTCAGGGCCATTATTTATGATTTCTTGAACTTATGTAGGTACTTGATTAAAGTAGAATCATTTTGTTCTGAGCCTTTTGGAATCAATTTCTACAGAACGCTTTGCTGCCTCCAAAATAATCAATACTGTTCTGGCTGTACAAATTCTTTACCCCCCTAGTTGTTCTTCTGTGATCACCAACTTCTCAACACTGTAAATGGGAGGTGAATTTTAAACTGATTTTAGTGGAAAGAGTCACTTCTTGCTCAGATCAAAAGCTGGAAACTAGTACTCAGCATGGAGTACTTCCTAGTAAAACCACTGTGTGTACCCAGCCCCTCAACAAGCTGAAGTAATAATTCAGAGCATTACAGTTTGACTGTCTATGTACTATATCATTTTGATTTTATAAGGTGGCGATCTTTTGAAATGCAAGTTCATGAAAAGTAAAGAGGCTCTTTCTTTAAATGTTTTCCTATGAGAAAATTAAAAATAAATAGCTTAAAAAGCTGCAAAGCACTCAGAAATGATAAGCATAAAGAATATATTTTCAAATCGTAAGTGAGCTCACAAGAAAGCAAGGGAAATCCCCAGGGACCACAAAGCAAGAGAAAGAAAAGCATTAAATT
The DNA here is from genome assembly GCF_009873245.2 of Balaenoptera musculus. NCBI lineage: Eukaryota > Metazoa > Chordata > Mammalia > Artiodactyla > Balaenopteridae > Balaenoptera > Balaenoptera musculus. The sequence goes on along the minus strand of NC_045800.1, from coordinate 36,727,128 downwards.
AATACCAATGTTATGGTTGCCTTGCGAATGGTTGGCATTTACAACACCCATTACAAGGGTCTGGGATTTCAGCAGCCACACGAAGATATAAGATAAGCTGTTGGGCTTGTATAAGGTAGGACAGTTGTTATTGAGACTCTTGAATAAAGCTGAGACCCCGTAAGGGCAAACCCTTAGTGAAAAGGAAAATTAGAGAAGAAATCTATGCATTGCAAAGGGAGATAACGTAAAACTCTTCTATTTCAGCACAGTCTTTGATAGAAAAAAATTTCTCTAACCATAAGCTTGTCCTCATATAGAATTGAGTTCCAATGTATTCTCCCTCTGCAGTCAAGAATACTTTAACCTAAAAAATTAATTTACAGTGTCCAGAGCTAATAGCAACCCAAGAAACTTGGCAAAGGAAAAGCAAATCATGTTTCAGGCTCATACCCTCAAAGCAGGCCACCCATAATTTCTCAAAATAAGTTTGAATAAGTAAAAGGATATAATTACAAATTACGTATTATGCTTAAAGCAAACCACCATGAGTGAGGGACAGAATGGCTATCATCAAAAAGACCACAAACAAATGTTGGCAAGAATATGGAGAAAAGGGAATGCCTGTACACTGTTGGTGGGAATGTAATTTTGTGCAGCCACTGTGGAAAACAGTATGTAGGTTCCTAAAAAAACTAATAATAAAATTACCATATGATCCAGCAATTCCAGTACTGGGTATATATCCAAAGAAAATGAAAACATTAATTAGAAAAGATATATGCACCACAATGTTCATAGCAGCACTATTTATAATAGCCGAAATATGGAAGCAACCTAAGTGTCCATCAAGAGACAAATGGATAAAGATGCTGTGGTATATACATACACTGGAATACTACTCAGCCATAAAAAAAGAATGAAATTTTGCCATTTGCAACATGGACAGACCTGCAGGGTATTATGCCTAGTGAAATAAGTCAGACGAAGAAAGTAACATACTGTATGTTATCACTTCTACGTGAAATCTGAAAAATGAAACAAACAAATGAATATAAGAAAACAGAAATAGACTTACAGATATAGAAAATAAAGTAGTGGTTACACATAGGTAGAAGGAAGGGGGAGGGGCAAGATAAAGGTAGGGGATTAAGAGGTATAAACTACTATGTATAAAATGAATAAGCTTCAAGGATATATTATAGTGCACAGAGAATATAGCCAATATTTTATAACTTTAAATGCAGTATAATCTATAAAAATATTAAATCAGTTTGTTATACATCTGAGACTAATATTATAAATCATCTATACCCAATAAAAATAAATAAATAAATGATAAAAATTTTTAAGTAGGTATTATTGCAAGTTGTCATTTTTGGTACAAAATATGTATAATATCATAATCATATTGTAAAAGTTTATAATTAGTTGTATTAGTTTCATTTTCTTATATATTTTAAATAATGTTATAAATTAAAATTTATGGTATACTTATATATGAGCAGCATTTCTTTATATAAAATATAGTTAGCTTATATTATGCAATTATAATTACATGATATAAATTGTTTACAAAATTTTGACAACTTTTATTTCCATTGATCAGATTGTTCAAATGCAAATATGAATTGTTTCTGAACTACAACGGATTCCAAGTAGACTTCTGCCACATTTATTAAGAATGTTATTTTTTGGGCTTCCCTGGTGGTGCAGTGGTTGAGAGTCTGCCTGCCAATGCAGGGGACATGGGTTCGAGCCCTGGTCTGGGAAGATCCCACATACCGTGGAGCAGCTGGACCCGTGAGCCACAATTACTGAGCCTGCGCGTCTGGAGCCTGTGCTCCGCAACAAGAGAGGCCGCGATAGTGAGAGGCCCGCGCACCGCGATGAAGAGTGGCCCCCGCTCGCTGCAACTAGAGAAAGCCCTCGCACAAAAACGAAGACCCAACACAGCCATAAATAAATAAATAAATAAATAAATAAATAAATAAATAAATAAATAAATAAATAAATAACCCACAACTCTGCCTATGCTATAAAAAAAAAGTTATTTTTACAATGACATTGTGAGCCACCAAAATTTATTATTTGCATAACTGTTACAAAAATCATTTTATCTTCAGTTGTTTAACTTTCTAATTGAACTTACAATAGCATATAAAACGATATCAGATGTTTTACTTTTGGCAGAGTAATCTTTTAAAAGCTTTACTTTTGATTTCAAAAACTGTTATTAAAAATTGAATGATTAGTACTGATTTAATACTGGCATCATTTAACCGTTAGAAAAATCATGCTTTTAAAATACCCAATGTAGTCACTAACATCACCTCAATTTTCTTAGACATTTAAGAACCTTGGATTTGAAAATGAGCAAAATTAACTTTAAAAAAAAGAGTCATTTCGTTTAAATAAAAAAAGTGATGTTTCACAGTGGACAGCTGCTTGTGGTAAATCACCATCATCAGAGACAGGCTCCCTAAAATACCTCCGAACAATTAAAGGTGATGCTAATGCTTCTTCAGCAGATATGCCTCCTCTGATTTTCGCGAGCTCAGTGATTTTGATGTGATACCATGATACTGCGTAAATATCAATAAGCATTTTGTACATGGTCATTATCACCTTTCTTGAGAATGAAAAACAAAATTCAATCCTTAAATTTTCATTAAATGTACACTTCTTTCTTTGGCTCATTGTTGCATAAAGGGTTTATTGTAAAATAAATATACATAACCAAGAAATAAATATGTATAGCTTTGTACCATATATTAAGTGATAAACTGCTATAGGAAGTCCAGACTACTCTCTTTACACACCATGGCAGAACTGCTCAGCCTCTTCTCATAAAGACTTCATGTATATCTAACTTGCAGCTTCCCCTGTTCACTATTGACCTTGCCAACTGGTGGCTTGGTACCTTTATGCTTCTTCCTGGCCTTGGCCACAGCTGGCCAGCAGGGGCATCTGCATCCCTTACTTCTCCCACTACCACTCAGGGCAGGAAATAGGTAGCTATCCCCGCTGCTAGTACCTGACAGTACTTTGTTTTATTAGGGAATGATCCACATGCATTGCATTTCGTTTCATCTGGAAAGGTGAAAGAAAAGAGTTAATATCGAGAACAGCGTACCATGTGGAAACTTCTGGATGCTCACAAGGTATATCTTTAAAAATGTAAAAATGTAGCTACCATACTTTCACTTCAATTTAAAGTGTTAGATAAATTTAGTGGGAGTAAAAATAATTTTTTCATTAGGTTTCAAGTACAAAATTCAAAACCTGGTCATTTCTTAATGGTTTCACAAATGTTGATTCCTACCTTGTCAATTCTATTATAAGAAGCACTTTTCTGCCATGCATAACTAACAGTAGTAATTTGACACAATTTTTGTACTCTGGTCATTGACTAATCTTTAATAGTGCAAATTCTAGCATCATTTAAATATCCCTTTCTTTTACCAAGTAAACAGTCACTTTTGCATCACTACATATTTTGACCTAATCTCTTAATTTAGGAACATGTTTCAGAAGAACTCTCTCATTCACAGACTAAATCCATTTTGAACATACTAATATTGCCTGTGGGTCTTCCCTAAATTCTCACCTCCATCACTTCCTTTCTCAGCCCCACTCTGCAGCCATTTGATTTCCACCTCTCTCAAGATGCTCAAGTTTCTCTTTATCTTAAATGTAAAAGGCAAATACAGGAATTAAAAACAAATCTTTCCTGAGACTGTATGCCAGTGACCTCTTACTAGTTTTAAAAATGTGCTCTATGCCTAATTTTCTGCTTCTGGTTTATTGCAATGTGGAGTTTTCAATTTATTTTTAGTTTTTCCCTTGGACACAAACTAAATTTGATTTTAACTTTTGCCTCGATTTTTGTAGAATTTGATCCCATATTTCACAGATAATTTGGGGTTAGATACATTCAGTTGTAGTCTTACATTCCAAGTTGATAATCCTACCCAACTAATGTAGAAGATGACCATATAATCTTAATTGGTATATTCCCCTGGTCCTAGGCACTGTGAGACAAATATTCTCTTACTTTCCAACATATACACATATGTTTTGATCATTATTGCTTAAGCCCTCTGACAGAGTTCAGATCATTAAACAAAGATTCTCTTGGTGCTTCCTTCTCTACAAGAAAAAAAAAAAACACCTAAATTTCTCTGATTTGATTTGAATTTAGATACTCTATGCACAGCTTTCTCCGAAACACGGCTGTTACCAAACACATTTTCCTCCTTTCCAGTTAAACACATCTAAGTATCTTATAGAGAAACACTATAAAGCTTTTGAAAACATAAACAGACCAGTTTTTTCTAAGCAAGTAAATTCAAATTGGGATTTTTGAAGAATTTCTAGGGAACAAATGGGCAGAATAATCTAGTGAAATCACAATTTGAATTTCTCCAAAGACCAGCAAAACTTAAAAACCAGTGACTTTTACCTTAGACATGGGTTTGGTAAGTCTGAGAATAGTACTGTAGCAGGGAGAAATGCTTGAGAGGTGAGAGATTTTTTGGTTTGTTTTTTATTTTAGGATTTTTTTCCTTTTGTTTTTAATAATATGTTAGGGAATCATTGTACAAAACTTAGAAACAGATCTGGTTAATACCACAGGAAGGGAAGAGATGGTGATTATGTAGTGGCAACATCATATAATGCAGAAGGGCAGATAATATTTAGACACTTTCCCCCATCTCTCTGAGCCTTGTTTTCCTCATCAGAAAGAAGAGGACAGTATCCTCTGTATAGAGTGATGTACAACTGCAAAAAATTATGATAAATGCAGTGTGCCAAGGTCATTAAAATTTTTGTGCAGAAACAAATTTAAAAAAAAAAGGAAATCAATGCTAAATCAGTTAAGACACCAATATATCAGCCATAAACCAGGTAGGATGACCTACCTGGTAGCTAAATGTGCCTACTTTTGCAAAGCATACTGTTTGGGGATTCTCTCTTGGCCTTTTCTCTATGATCTATAGTTTTTTAATCTTGGTCCTTTTTTGAATAATTTCCTCTCATGCCACCAATGAGGTGACCCATCAGAAACATGTCTCAGAGGACTGTATTAAAAGATAGTAGGTCTGAACTAGCTCTGTTCTAATATTTATGGAGAAAAGGCTCATTTCTTCTTAAATAATCAGAGTTAGACCTGCCTTGGAAGCCAAGATTCAGGAGTGGATCAAAGGTAAAGAAGGAGAGGAGGGCTCTCAGCATGCTCATGGCCAAAGCTTTGACAGAAGGGACAAATTATGCCACCAAGTGCTATTTGAGAGTTTGAGACCAAAGCCACCTAAGAGGTTCCAAATAGGAGTTTGTGGATGAAGTCCTGCTTTAATAATAGAGTATCATTACCAGGAATCTCCCTCTTGCACATCCTTCTCATGAGTCTACAGAAGCTAGATTTTCAGAGTAACAACTCAAATCTACCATCTTCACCCACAAAAGCCTATTTTCCTTTATCATGTCTGAAAAAATAGCATACATGGTATAATTTAAACCTGGACCCTGAAATCAGAGCATCATATGATAGAAAGAGAATCTAACGATGAGTTTGTTCCCAGCCCCAGGGGAAGAGCTGGTCCTAGGACATATTTTAAAAAAGATTCTACCTTATATATTCTCCCTGCCTTTCTCTTATATGTTCATTCTACCTCTTACAGCCCTTCACGAATCCCATGCCATCATAATGCCTTAAGATACTATGATACTGTGATTTCCCAACTTGGCTTACTCTACTTCTAAAAGTCTGCAAGTTCCTAATTTCCTATCTCCTACCTCTACCCCAAACCCTCATGTTTTCTATACAGCTGGCTCAGACAAGGGTATGTAGGAATGCAGCTGATTAAACCAATTCACAGAAAGACTTGAATGACTGATCTTTTACACACCCCCAGATATTTGCATTTTTGGAAGAGAAAGCCTGTTAACTCAAATAAATCTATCATCAGTGAAATTTTTAGAAAACTTATCAAAGAGAAGAAAAAAAAAAAGTCAGGCTTTGACAGGAAAAGAGATTTAGGGAAGGGCAGCAGAAATTAAATTCAATTTTCTCTGGCCATCTCATTCCCAAATATGGTTTTACTCTGGTTTCACAAAATTCCTCAACATACCAAGGTTAATAACAATGGTTCTCATGCAGCAATCCAAACACAGAGGAAAATGCATGCACATATACACACACACGTATGTGTGTGTGTGTGTGTGTGTGTGTAAGGGAAACAAGTTTGATGATAGGGACAACAGCAATGAATTACTTGTTTAATTGAGATCTGGCCACCACTAATGCCTGATGGTGGTTTAAAAATAAAAATAATTCTAGCATTCACATGAAAGGTCTTAAGTGTGAAACAGATGTTTCCTTTGGATTGGCTAATTATGCATCTGTCAGTAAGAGACTGGCAGCACTGGGAAACATTTAGGATGACTGTATTGGTTAACCCTTGCTGAGTAACAAACACCCCAAAATATAGAAGCTTAAAACAATAATCGTTTATCTTCCCATGATTCTGTGAGTCAGCAATTTGGAATGGGCTCAGCTGGAAGATTCTTGCACTGGTTTTGCCTGGACTCACCTATGGGACAGCAAGTAAACAGGGGCTGAATGGTCTAAGGTGGCCTCATTCAATGTGACTTGCAGGAAGAGCTTTAGATGCCTCAGTTCTCCTCCACATGACCTCTCCATCAGGCTGACTTAGACTCATTCACATGGAAACAACACTCCAAGAAGGCAAGAACGAAAGCTTCAAAGCTGTCTGTGTCTAAGGCTCAGAATACACACAATGTCACTTGCTTGGTTCCATTACACTCTATTGACCAAAGCAAGTAGCAAGCCCAGCCAGAATCCAGGGCTAAGGAAATAGCTCCACTTCTTGGTGAGGACCACTGCAAAGAGCCACGTTGTTATCAACCATAAAGACTTAGGAGTAGCACAAAAGGTTTTAAATAATTTTCTATTTGAGGTGTTTTCTTTTTTCTTTCACTTTCTCCCTAGTTCAGTCCAATGAGATTATCTTTTTCATAGAGAAATCACACTGGGAGAGCTCATGTTCCATTTATAAACTAGGTTTATGAGAACCGAGATGTTAGGTTGCAGATTATTCCATTTTAGGAAAAGTGAACAAAGCTAGACCTTATAGTTTTTAGAACATTTCAAGAATGACATGTAATCTTTTTTTCCCCAATAAATGGCCTCTAGTGGCACTCTTTGGAGGAATTATACCACTAGAAAATTCATTGTATATCTTCTAAAGTTTTTATTTTAAACTGTTTGAGCAGATGTGCTAAGATATTTGCTTCACACATTTCTCAAATATTGACTCCTTTAAAGGGCGTGTTTAGCTTTTATCCCCTGGGACTCAGATTTATGTTTCCTACCACTCTTAATAAGGACTTGAAAGCTATTTTTTTCTGGCTGAACATCTTATTTCCATTTTTTAGGCTAATAAGGAAAAACTTTTAGGGGACTATTTTCTTAGTTTGTAATGACAACGTCTATGAGAGGCATTGATTTCTTGTGGTAAGCGTCTGGTCATGGTTCATGATGGAATGTAACAGCTGAAATTATGTTCTGAGAAGTTGATATGGGCGTCCCAAGATCAAGCTCTGCAAGTAACATAGCCTATAAAATAAGATGATCAAGGATTCGGTCTAAACCAGCTTGGCACTAGAGCCAAACCAGCAATTCTGAAGAACAAAAAATACCTATTTTTAACCTCACCTTCTAAACAATGGAGACAGTAGGTGTGATGGGAACAAATCATGTGTTAAGGAAAGGAGCAACCCCTGGGCACAAGAGGGTTCTTGTACTTTCAGACTCTCTGATCTTGAACTCTACTCATCTTCATCTGTTTTTGTGCTTTCTAAAGTTCAGTGTCATGAGCCAGGACAAGAATTAATCCACACTCTGATAAGCACCAACATCGACAAGGACCTCAGAAAGTGAAAAACCAGTCGTCAGCTGGCCCTTGGCTTTCTTAAACCCTCCTTATAAACCTTAGGCACAAGCCCAAATGTTGTGATAAGCTCCTCCCAGCTTCCTCCTACTGAGGTGTCCATGATTCCTCAGTGTGCGTTCTCCTTTGCTGCAGCAAGCTCAATAAACCTAACTTTATCTTTGATTACAAAAAGAATAATAAATAAATAAATAAAAATAAAGTTCAGTGTTTTTGGGGTAAGAGCTCTGATTGAAGAGGTGAAAGTTTCTATTCCCCATAATGTAAGAATTGTGATTACAATCTAGTCCTCAAGGAATCTTTCACTCTGTTTTGTTTTGTTTCCAGATGAATTTTCATGCCTTATCTTGTTTTTGCCCATTTGTATTTCAGCATTTTGGAACAATGAGCGTACTTTTTTTTGTTGACAGGAAAAAGAAAAGTGAACATTGCTTCTATGACTTGAGTTGGATTATAAAGGAAACCAGCCTGACCACCTATTTTAGATCACCTATCCTTCTTGCAGGAAGCAAAATCTACAATAAACATACAGTGTACCATTTGCAAGCCATATCTCAATGAAAACCCAGGGAAGAAGAGTTTTCTACATTACAGTTGATTTTTTTTTTTAACATAATTTAGCCCATTTGACAGAAACCATGACCTCAAGAAACGTGGGTCCCTGCTGCCATTAAATGTACCTGTTTCTAATGTATGCTGCTACTAAGATGATAATATTGTCTAGTGAAGTTTCTATGACTCCTTAGATATTATGTGCTCTAAAAAACTCATTGTCATGAGTGTGAATCTTTCATAATAACTCAGATATTAAGCAGTTCGTAGATATCATCCCTTGAGGAGAAGCCCTAAAAGGTATTGCAACAAACTTGATGAAATTAAGTACATATCATATGAAAACTTTTATATTGATTTTAAGTTTTATTCTTTACATACTATTTCCCACTATGGATGATGATGACACACACATTCACCTACTTTACTTCCTCTACTTAATTTTCAAATGGCTATGGCTATGTAACTATTACAGTTGAATCCTTTGGTATACTATGATTACATTTCCTTTCTTATAAACTGGATTTTTTTCTAGCTTTATTGAGGTATAATTGACAAATTAAAACTGTAAATACTTAAGGTGTATTATAGGTGTTTTAGGTGGTGTTTATTGTGGTGTTTTAGGTGGTTGTGATTATACGATACAACTTTCAGTTAAAAATGAATAAGTTCCAGTGATCATCAGATGTACAGCATGGTAACTATGGTTAATAATAATGTATTGTATACTTGAAATTTGCTGAGAGGAGATCTTAAGTGTCCTCACCAGATACACACGTAAAATGGTAACTATGTGAAGTGATATGTTAATTAGATTGATTGTGTTAATCATTACACAAGGAATCTTTCACTCTCCTGCCTCTATTCCCAATCTGCTTTTTCTTCTAGGCCCTGTTCTGTTTCTCATATCCAAAATGGACCTCACACTACCAAATCCAGTGGTCATTTTTTATCCTTAATCTTATTTGACTTCTAAGCAGCAGTTGATATCACTGATCAATTTTTCCTTCCTAAAATTTCTTTTCTTGGTTTCTGTGATGCACTCTCTCCTGGACTTTTATTCTCAGACTCCTTTGCTAACTCAGTACTTCTGCTTGAACTCTGAATATTGGTACTTCCCAAGTTCAGTCTTGGAATTCCTTTCTTTTCTATTTCCACTCTCTTTCTCTACACAGTCTTATCCATTTTCATGATGTTAAATACCAGCTATGCCCCATCTTTGAAATTTTTACCACTAGTCTTCATATAATCCTGGAATTGGATTGGAATAGCCAACTATCTACTTACAATTTCCATTAGGATGTCCAACAGGAATCTTAAACCTCACATGACTGAAGCAGAACTACTGACTTTGAGTCCAACCTGTTCCTCTGTCTGCTTTCCCTAATTTAGAACAGTATCACCATTCTCCCAGTTTACGTAAACCAAAAATCCAGGTACAATTTTTTTCCCACCTCAAATTAATGCAATATCAAACCCTACTTACTTTATCTCCAACATGTATTCAGAATCCATCCACTCTTCCCATCTCAACTATTTTACCCAAGTCCTATCTACTTCTATGCCTTGCCTGAACTACTACATTAGCCTTTCCCCCTTACTCCATGATTGGATATTATCTTTTGTTGTTTATGTTTTAACTTATTACTAGAGTAATTTTTAAACACACACAAAACTATGGAGAATATTATAATGAATCCCTAATAAAAACTTCATCTAGTTTCAGCAATTAATATTCTGCTAGTCTTGTTTCATCTATCATCTTCTCTTTCGCCTCCTTTGATCAATGAAGTACTATAAAAGAAAGCATGGACATCATTTGATTTCACTATAAAATCCCAGTATCTATCAATAGCAGAAAGTGACTTATGTTTTTAACATAATATAACTATACACCTAACAAAAAACCCCAATAATTTTGTTGCATCATCCAATATCCAATCCACTGTTAAATTTCCTAGATTGTGTCAAAAATGTCTTCTTATGGTTGTTCTATTTGAATAAGACTCCAAACAAGGCCCACACACTGCATATACCTCTTTTAACCTATAATATCCTCCTGTATTTCATGTCATCCACTTGTTAAAGAAACCAACTTATTTGTCCTGTAGTGTTACCCACATTCTAGATTGGCTGGTTGCATATTCATAGCTCTTTAAACATATTTCTCTCTCCACATTTTTCCTTAGATTATCAGACCTAGAGACTTGACTATATCTAGGTCCAATCTTATTTTTTTATTATAATTTCACTTTATAAGTGATGTGCTATGTACTTCCAATTGCATCATATCAGGGGTATCAAACGTCTGGTTGTCCCACTTTAAGTGATAATGAGATTAATCTGTGGGTTCAGGTGATGTCAGTTTGGCCCATTCATTATATAATTCTCAAATAACTTTTTGCTTTAATGTTCTAGGAAACAGTGATGACCACTGTCTAGATCCATTGTTTCTGTATGGGTTACAAAAGGTGATTTTTAAAAATTCTGTCCTTTCACATGCATATGTTGGCTGAAACTCCTCTGTAAAGAACATTCCATCAGCAACTATTTTGTTATCCTGAAAGCCGCTTTATACAGGAAAGACGGGATGTATGTTAAATCTTTGCCCTTAATTTACCAATTTTCAGAATAATGAGCCAGTGCTTTGGAAACTTACAACAATCAAAAATATTTAAATTATTGTTTAGTTCTGTTTTTATTATCATTATTAATTTGCATATGTTTGATGGGTGTGAGTCCACAAAACATTCTTAAAATTATTCACCCCATTACAATTATATTCTTACAATATTTTTACTACATTGCAGTCAGTGTGATCTTTGAAAAACCCAAATCACATCATGCCATCTGTCATTTAATACCCTCCAATATCTCCCCATTGCAACTAGAATATTTCCCAAATTCTTTATCTTAGAAACGTCTACATAAACTGCCTATTTCTCTAACTTCACCTCATATAGATCCCCCCCTTCAACATCAATGCTATTCTGTTTCTCAAATGCCATTCAGGGACTATGCACTGTCTATTCCCTCTATCAGTAGTGCTGTTATTCCTGATCTTTGCCTATGTCCTTCTACAGCCACCCAGTTATATTACGTCAGATGTCCCACCATGTTTTTATTCTTAATGTAGAATTACCTGATATTTTCTTACTAATTTATTGCTTTTTTGTGTTTGTTTTTATCTTACTATCTCCTCTGGAATATAAGTCCTATTGAGAGCAGGGATCTTGCCTATCTGGTCTACTACTGAATCTTCAGTGCCTAAAAGAAGCTTAGCACTAGTCTCTCAGTAAATACTTCCGAGTGAATAACTGATTGAATGCATGAAGGGCTCACCAAATTTAAGACTGAATCTCCCCAGAAAAGAGGACCCTTGACATAAACAGATACACTAGTGACTTGGTGGAAGAGATGGCTTTCATATTGCTGAGAAGGCTGGAGTTGTTCTAACCCAAGGATGGCAAGTAAGTTTCAACTTACAAATAAATAAAGGAGAAAAAAATCCTTTGAACAATTTCACATTGAAAGAAAAATTTAAAATCAACACAGTTTAATTTAAAATCTTTGTTAGTCTTTCGCAGCAAAAGTATTAATTTCAATTAATATTAGTAGTGATTTAAGTTTTACAGTTCAAAAATTTCTGTTTCATACTGTTAGCAGTGCCATACAACTTATTAAAACCGTATTATACTGCAGTGTAACACACACAGATATTCTTTTGGTGTTTCTTATTTCTGACTGGATAAAATTTCATGTGCAAGGAAACTGACAAAAGACTTTTGGACTAATAAGCTCAATAGAAAAAACGTCAAAAAGTACAAAGTTTTTAGGCCACAAGAGGTACTAGGCTCTAATTGCCAAACTGTTGAACAATATAATGTCAAGATTTTTTTTAGGTAACTATAAAATTTCATTTCATATACTGATGTTATTCCATCTCAATTACATGCTGGCTTAATGTCAAAATTCTGTATGTAACTCTTTGTGGTCCGTAAAGATTTTTGAAATGGTACACATATTTTATTTCTGATTTCAAAATATAGAAGTAATACCACAGTAATCTATAATACTTTTAAAAATTAAAAACATGTGAAATTATTTTTATTGTTTTGATTACAAATATGAACATAAATATTAACCTTTATTTTAAATATTAGCTAGTGGGAAGCGGCTGCATAGCACAGGAAGATCAGCTCCATGCTTTGTGACCACCTAGAGGAGTGGGATAGGGAGGGTGGGAGGGAGACGCAAGAGGGAGGAGGTATGGGGATATATGTATATGTATAGCTGATTCACTTTGTTATAAAGCAGAAACTAACACAACATTGTAAAGCAATTATACTCCAATAAAGATGTTAAAAAATAAATAAATAAATGTATTTTAATAAAGAAAGTATTTGTGTTCTCTACTGCAACAACTAGTGAAATACAATTTTGCCCAGTTATTTATTTTTGAGGATGCAACTGATTCTAAATATTAACAATTTCTTTTCATTAAAATACACCAAAACAAAGTGAAAAAGTCACAGTTTGGAAGACGATATTTACAATACAACTAACTAATAAAAGACTAGTATCCCAAATACATATAATGGTTAGAAGTCAATTTTTTAGAGTAAAATGGGCAAAGAACAGATATTAAGAGCAGATATTTTACAGAGAAGGAAACATGAATAGTAAATCAGTACATAAATAGCTGCTGAACCTCATTAGTAATCAGAGGAATGTAAATTAAGACCACAAAGATTACAATTTTGCATGCAATATCTTGGCAAAATATTAGAAGTTTGATGATACCAAGTATTAGTGAATATAAAAATCAATGAGAACTCATAAGCAACTGTTTATGAATGTGTAAAATAATATACCAACTGTGAAAAAGAACCAGATACTATCTTAAAAAGTTGAAAATGTGCATATGCTCTTACACAAACATCCCACTCCTAGTTGTATACCTTACAGAATCTCTTGACTATTGACAATATGAGACATGTACAAGAATATTCAGAGCAACTAGTTTAATTTTTTTAAAAAGCAGGGATCTAAACCATAAATGCCCAGTAAAAAGAAAATATATATTTGAAATACATATATATATATGAATAAAAGAATTACAGATATTCATGATAACATGGTTAATCTGAGAACCACCATACTCAGGGGAAAAGGTAAGTCTCAGAAGACTATAGAAAGTATATACTTTTATAAAGCAAAACCAAACAATATACTGCTTAGAGTTATAAATATATAGAGTAAAATACATTTTAAACAAAGGAATTCAGGATAATGGTTACTTCTGGGTGATTGGCAAGACAACATAGGATATAGGTAGATTCAGTTACATTAGTAATATTCTAAGTAAGGTGATGGATTCATAGCCACCATTTTATTATTTTACCTCAAATTTTATAACCTTAAGTTTTGTTGCCAGCATGGATGACTGGGTTGATTAGGACTAACTTTTCAGTTGAGAAAAACTACAGAGTCTGTCCAAAATGTATAAACCATCTGATTTAAGTTATTGGAGAGCTATCAAGGAAGTGAGAATTTTCAGGCCATAACCTGTAAAAATAGTGAAACTAAGAGAAGTATTTATGCACTTAGAATATCACTTACCTGCTGGGTGACTATGGATTCCACAAAAAGCACTGAATGAAAAGGTGAAAAGCTGAGCACAATTTTCATTAGTCTGTGGAACTAGAAGAAAAAAAAAAGAAAGAAAATTAAGACTCAAGAAGAAGAAATGTCAGGGGTTAATATTCCATATTTCAAAATCAGATTCTGAAGGGGTACACTCTGAAATTTACAATGAACAGAAAATAGGCTAGATCTCAGAAGGACTGAAGCACATCTTTAAATTATCTCAAATCAGGTTTAGTTCATGTGGCTTGTCTCTAGCCTAGCTGCCTACCAGAAGTGAAATATATTATTTCTGGAGGAAAATACCATCATACAGAACTTTAAATTATTTCTACAATTTTTGACATGCAACTTTCAGCCCTTAATAAAAACTACTGAGACTTACAAGTACACAAATTGATCAAAGGGGAAATAAATATTAGAACTAGACCCCCAAAAGATCAAGATGTTGACATTTTAAGGCACATACTTAGTAAGAACACAAAACTATGCTTAATATGATCAAGGAATTAAATTACAAGTGGAGAATTTAAAAAGAAAGCAAAACTAAAGTAATAAATAAATAGTATATAGCTAAGAAAAATACAAAACTGAAATTAAGAACTCAGAGGATGAGTTTAATAGCATATTAGACTTAAAAAAAGAAAGAATAAAATGGAAGATAGGACTGACAAAATTCTAGCCTGAAATATGAAGAAACAAAATCTGGAAAATACAGAAGTGAGTCTAAAAGGCATATAATACACAGAGGAAAGTTGTCACGAGAGTCAGCTGGTGCTCCAGAAAGATAACAGAGAAAGAGTAAAGCAGAGTAAGTATTTGAAGAGATACTGACTAATAACTTTTCAAAACTGATAAGAGGTATAAATACACAGGTTCAATAAGTGTATGAACCCCAAGTAGTTTTCTAAGTAGGAAAATAACAACAAAAATGTATATATAACTGCATCATAGGAAAACTGCTGAAAATTGAAGACATATGAAATCTTTTAAAAGCAGCCAGGAAACAAAAAAACGTACCTCCTGAAGAGGAGCATCAATAAGATTAACAATGATTTCTCAACAGAAATAATGAAAGACAAAAGACAGTAGAATAGTATCTTTGAAGTAAAGAATGATGATGCCTGCTAACCTAGAATTCTGAATCAACAAATACAACCTTTAAAAGTGAAAGAAATATAAAGAAAATTTTAAACAAGCAGAAACTCGGCGTTTTTTTAATCAAACTTATACTAAAGAAAATATTAAAGTGTATTCTTCAAAAATAAGATAAATTATTCACAATGAAAACAAAGTTCTGCAAGAACAAATAAAAGAACAAAGAAGGGGGTAAATATGTAGTAAAAATAAAATGAATATTTATAATATAATACAATAATATTATAATATCATGTGACATTTAATATATAAATTAAAATCCATGCGATAATAGCACAAAATCTGGTGGGTAGCTGGGTGAAAGGAATTAAATTGTTCTTTGATCCTTGCATTTCCTGGAAGATGTTAAATTTCTAATTTCATGAAACTTTAATAAGTCATGGACATATGTCATAATCTCTATGGTAATTACCAAAAGAATGTATAACTAGTAAAATAAGAAAGGACCATAACAGAAACACACACACACAAAATCAAAAGTAAAACTGTGGAGCTTCCCTGGTGGCGCAGTGGTTGAGAATCTGCCTGCAAATGCAGGGGACATGGGTTCGAGCCCTGGTCTGGGAAGATCCCACATGCCGTGGAGCGACTAGGCCCGTGAGCCACAACTGCTGAGCCTGCACGTCTGGAGCCTGTGCCCCGCAACAAGAGAGGCCGCGACAGTGAGAGGCCCGCACACCGCGATGAAGAGGGGCCCCCACTTGCCACAACTAGAGAAAGCCCTCGCACAGAAATGAAGACCCAACACAGTCATAAATAAATAAATAAATAAATAAATAAATAAATAAATAAATAAAAATCTAAAAACAAAAAAAAAAAACTGAAGGAAATAAATTATAAGACAGGATAAATAGAAAATGAATATTAAGATAATAAATTTAAACTCAAGTACAAAAAATATGGAATAAATATTCCATTTTAAAATAACAGTTGTCAATTTGGATGAAAGAAAACAAATATATGCTTCTTACAAGAGACATAAGTTAAATATAAGAATACACAAAGTGTCAGCATAACAGAAAAACTTACAAAAATTACCAAATAAAAGCTATTGTGGTTATACTGATAAATTTACTTTAAAGCAATCAGTAATATTAGAACTAAAAATGGATATTTCATAATGAAAGGTCAATACACCAGGAAGATATAATAATGACAGAGTCTCAATATCTATGAAACAAAAACTGACAGAAATAAAAGACTAATAAAGTTGATAAACTTCTAAAAAGATTGACAAAGAAAAAAGAGAAAAGGCATAAATAGCTAATTCAGGAATAATACTGATAGTAAGAGAACACTCAGACAACTTACGATACTACATTTAAAAATATAGATAGAGACAGGAGGAAATAGAACATTTGAATAGTCCTACAGCTATTAAAAGAATTGAATCATTTCAATTCTTTAAAGAAAAAATCAAAGAATTTGTGAAAATCTCCTAACAAAGAAAACCCCCGCTCCAGATGATCTTACTGGTAGATTCTACCAAACATTTACAGAATAGCACAATCTTGCCCAAACTCTTCCAGATTATAGAAAAATGGATAATGCTCTCCAACTCATTCTATGACACCAGTACCTCCAGAGAAATAGTTTATTATTTGTGTAATTAAAATTATTTTAAAAAAAATATATGCTTACGTATATAGAAAATATTTCTGGAAGGAGACACAAGAAACTACAAACAGAATTTGCCTTCAAAGAGAAGAGCTGGGAGCACTAGTATGGGAGAAAGAATTACTGTTTGTTATATATTTCTTGGTAATATTTGAATATATATGTATAGATGTATATATGATGTTTATGACTGACATATTTAATTTTCAAAAATAAAAGGATAAAGAGTGGAAAAACGGCACTGCCAGTTTCCAGTCCAGAACACAGGAAGCTTGGAAGTCACTACTCCATCCTAACAACAAATAAAAAGCTGAAAAGTCAACAACTCTCTCAGATCTGTAAGAGAAGAGAGGTCATAGACAAAATTGCTGCCTCTGAAACTGGAGACTGGCAGGCAAATTCAGAGAATCACACTTTACTGGATCAGAAACCTCCATAGGAGCCAGGACTGGGGTAGGGAAACCTGCACTATAATTTATTTCTGGAGGCTCAGAGAGGACAACTCAGAGTTAAAAAACCCAGGTGGGGGCAATCACAGGGTGAGGGGGGGGGCGGTCCCCACTTTTGTGAGTGTTACTTCTCCGATCTCTACCAGGTTCTCCCAGTGAACATCAAGGGGAAAAAAAATCCCCTTGTGCTTCCTGCAGGAGGAGAGGAAAAGGAACCGTTTTGAAATAAACCACAGCATTCGGTCCTTCTTTACAAAGTTTAACCTTGGGAGAAACTATTCAACCAGATCCTAATCTGCTGAGACTTTATTAGAGCCTAACTAACCGGAGGGAAAGAAAATACCCAACTCCAGCCCACATGAATCATCCCGTCCCACCTATGCAGGTGGAGGGACTAAAAAGCATGCATGAATTTCACAAGTCTGGAGACATAGGCTCACTTAAAGACTGACCCTCATCATGGGACCACAGAATGTTTCCCCTCTCCCCTCACCTCACCACTACGTTACTAAGGCCTATTTGCAACAGTAAACTATGGACTTTGGGTGGTACTGATGTGTCAATGTAGGTTTATCAGTTGTAACAAACGTAGCACTCTGATGCGGATGTTGATAATGGAGGGTGCTATGCCTGCGGGCTGGGTGGGCAGGGAGTATATGGAAAATCTCTGTACCTTTCCCTCAGGCAGGTATGAACCTAAAACTTCTCTAAAAAGTCAAGTCAGTTAAAACAAAAATGAATTAAAAAGGGCTCCTTTGGCTTTTTTACCTAACTTGATGTATGTGACATATTGAGAGACTGACTTATGACTATGGACTCTGCTGGGGGCTCCTGGACACTGGAAAGAGGGTGGATATAGTGAATTGGTTGGTAGCCTCAGCTGCCATCCTGAAACTGGAAAAGGCTGAGGGAACGTAAGCTATCCACCAACCTCAAGGCCAGACTAGAGACCTGAGACATGGCTGTACCAAATGTTGTCTCTGTGACCTACTGCTTTGTGCCTGCCATATCGTGGCAAAGCCTTTAAAGGGGCCCATCTGCGCTTCGGTTGATGTTAAATTCTCTCCTGTTCCTTAATCAGCTGCCGAAGAAACTGCTGAAGCTTGCCCTGTGGCATCATATGATGAATCTGGCTTCCTACACCGCTGATCGATGCAATGGTGTGTGAACTCCCCTGTGATTCAGATGGGAGAAAAATAGAAATTAAGATCAGCGAATTGTTTTTATAAGCACCCTTGTGAACGTAATCATTTTCTGGTCCCAAGATGTTGCCTCAGAGTGAATAATTCACAGCGCTGGTTTAATCACTTCTTCTATCCCCATTCTTAATGCTGTTTTTGGCAACTGACCAATTGTTTAGCACTCAGCTGTTCTGACAGCTTATTAAAAAGTAATAAAAAATGTTTGGTTGAACGATAACTAGCGTTGCCAGATTTAGATGTTGAAATATAGAAATAGAGGAGGTAACAGTCGGGAAATGTGGAATGTCGAAGGGGGAAGGAAGGCACAGGGCATCACAATGACTGACGGACAATGTATCGACTTGGAGAAGAAGGAGACTGTCACATAGCTGACGAAAGCAAGTACTGAGAATGCAGCAAAAACTCAGGAAAGAGGGGTGTGGGGGGGGGAGCCTCATAGAGGTTCAAAGGGATATTTCAAATTTTCACATATTAAAATATTTGTTTTGTTTTTAGGAGAGCTTCAGGTCTATAACCTCAGATTTTGTATACAATTCTAAAAGTCATTGTTACCCTGTGTTAAAGCATGTAACAAATGTGAACAAGGTACATGGGACTTCCTTTAGCAGATATCCTGCAAAAAGATTAGGCTGACTGAAAATAAGAGTTACATTAAACAAAATGATGGGGAAAAGCAAACACATGAACCTTCAATATCTAGCAATTTCAGATTATTCAGTAGGGAGACAAAAGACTCAAACACTTAATAATTAGGGCTCAAGCATCACTGTTTTGAAGCTGCCAGAAATGTTGATTCTGAGTCCATCAAGGAAAACAAATAAATTCTATATACCATAACCTATTTTAGAAAACAAAAGCATATGGAATTCATTTTAGAAATGTTTCCACTGCCAGATTAATTCAAATATGGAAGCCCTAGCCTTATAGACCCACTCATTCTAAACAAGAAAAAAATAAAAGATAGCTACATTTATTGAACACCTATTTTGTGCCAAGATCACACCTTAATGCTAATCCTCAATAATTTTGCAAAGTGTTTCTTATTATCCTCTTTAAAGATAAACAAACCGAGATTCAGAGAAGCTATATCTTATAGCTTGTGAATGACCAAGCTAGAATTCAACCTCAGGACTGATCATGTGGCCTCTCAACTAGAATATTCCTAAGGAGTTCAGAGGGCTGAAATCTTGCAATAAGTGATCCTAAAAATAAGTGTACTTTGTGGACAAGGCATTTTCTTTGTCTTTCATGTGAGTAGAAGCGATCACAGAGTGATAAGAGTAAGCTCCCCTGTCAGCCCCCCTGTGTAGGGGCTACCCGTCCTGCTTTATGCCAACATGTGACCTGGCACAGTAACCATTCCAAACCCCAGTGTCTTCCTCCACCAGTACAATCTGTATAATAACACTCACCTCACAGAGACTAGAAGAAATTCCCCATGTGACATAGTAACTGGCACCACAAGATCTCAATAAAAGTTAGCTAATATTACTTTACTACTGAGCACACATATTTGAACACCTACTTCCTTCTGGACAATGTTCTTAATCAAACAAGGATAATTAACACCTCAAGCCCTTAAGTAGCTGATAATCTAATGGAGAAGAAATGTAAAAAAAATATAAAACTTATTAAAAGGGATATAATAAATAAATGTATATACATATGAGAGAGAGAGACAAAACATATTTAGTTTTCTGTATTTACCCAAGAAGGCTTTCCAGAGATGAGTGCTTTTCCATCTTGAAAAGGACATGTGGTATCTAAATAAAGCAGCCCTTTTAGGGCATATGTGCTGTTGCCTGCTTCAAATATATTTTCTTGGAATGGTTCACATATGGATGAAGTCACTGCTTCTATTAAAATCTCTCAGAGTCCTTCTCCCATTATCAGGGAGCAGTGAAACACATTTTTGGTATTTCTTTGGCTACTTATTTGTACAGAGCAAAATGTCAGGATATGATTAGTTGCAACTCCTGTATTTCCCAGCTACAGTTCTTGGGAATCTAGAGGCAAAAGCAGAGTCTGGGTTTATTTCTCAATTCAGTATCACACAAAGGCAAGGGGAATGATGGGAAAGGACTCCCTTCAGTCAAGAGCCCTACTTTCATAGAAGAGCAGAGGCTGCTTGTTCATGGTCACAGTAAAGTGGTGAATACTGCCTTTGCGATGAGAAGCCATCTACCTCAACCTGAAGAGCATGTGGCCAGCCCTCCAGACTTGGTCCTTTCATATATACGATCAATCACTTAATCACTTAGGGCAGCCCTGATCAAGCTTCTGTTGGAGAAGCCTGATGAATTGACCAATCCTGGCCCTAGAGTGGGGACTGTTTGCACTGAGTCATCTGCTCTGGCTTTCTATCTACATTGATCAAAATCACTAAATATTGGCCCCTCACCACTTCCTTTTGTGCTAAATCCCCGTCTGAGACAAATCTCCAACCAAGGAAAAGGAACTTCCGGCAGTAGAGGATCAAGGGCCAGAAGGAAGGGCACTTTCCTCAGAGGGGGATATGTCCCCTGTTTAACCTTAAATAAAATGTCCTAATTGGAGACTAATAAAAAAAAGTAAGTCAGCAGGGTCACATTACTACAAAGGCTACCACCACTCACGTTTTAAAAGAGAAATTTACAAAAGAAATCCGAACTTCAGGTCCAATTTCATAAATAGTTTCGATATGCATAACCTGCATATTTAAGGATTTCCTGCACCTTTAAACATCTATAGAATCAGTTTCTTTTTACATATATCTTACGACATTCATGCAATTTTTTTTCTGAATAAAATAGTAGTAAATGTTCATCATACAAAATTTGAAAAATACAGAAAAAGTATAAAGAAGAAAACCAAAATCCTCCACAATTCTACTTCAGAGAGAATCATACTAAGAGTTGCAGCCTTAGAAATTTTGAAAAATGATTTCAAAAAGCCAAGTTATTTAAAGAAATCATAGTATGGTTTAATTTTCTGCTTCACTTCCACTGGAATAAAAATCAAATAAGAACTTCCCAAAGTCCGTAACATTTAGGAGAAGAAGGGAATGAAAAGTTAAAAAATACAGAATTTCAATAAACACATGAAAAATTCCTATTTATTTTTTCCTTCTATTTTTCCTCCACTAGTAAAGCCCAAATGCTTTCTGACTGATTGTTTGAATTAACTGGGCAGGCACACTAGGTGACAAGTATCCGATCTGCAGACATTTATTTCTCTCCTGTGTCAGAATGGGGCTCTCTTTTTAAATAGGCCATCTTTTAGTATCTAGTCATTGTAGGAGCTACACATACTGAAATAAAGAAATCAGCTCAGTCTCCCTTCAAAAAAAAAAAAAAAAAAAAGAAAAAAAATGCAGGACAAGATGTGAAAGGATTTTTCATTATCTTTGAGAAACAATTGTGAGAAAAGGCTGCAAGGAAACATCAAGGAAAATGTTCTTTCCCTTATCTTAGGAATAGGCTATATTTGTACACAGTTGCATGGACTTAGTACTTTGCCTGTATTTTTTTAAGGTGTGCTTATAGCTAGTCTCTTAGGTTACAGTTTGCCAAATTTCTAAAGTTAAACCCCAAATTCTGGGCCCTGTCTTTTTGAAGTAGGAGTGTTATATGTCTTAAGAGTTCCATTGATTCTTAAAGAGGTCCTCGATCAGGAAACCACACTGACTTAGCCGTTTTGATGATTTGAAGTATAGAGATGGCACAGCATGGTGAAAAGAGCCTAGCAGACTTGGATTCAGATTTTATACTCTTATTTGCTAGCTTTTAGAAAATTATTGAAGCTCTCTGAGTGTTTTTCCTCATATGTATAACAGGAAAAATAATACTAATTTCACAGAGTGTGGTGAGAATTAGAAATAACACACAATGACTAACTGAAGTAGATATTCAACGAGTAGAAAATATATTAGCATCCTTTATATAGACATTTATAATCAGAGAAAAAACTGACCATTTTCTGTGCATAAAAGGAAGTTACTATAATAGGAACTCTCTAACAAAAAATACATTTTCCTCTGACTCTTTCTTTACCTCCCATCCCTTCCTGAAACCAGTAGTGAGGTCTGTGCTGGGCTACTGTAGGGGCTCAGTGACCCACAGTGGGATGCCAGTGTGAGAGTGAGGGGATGAAGAGGGTGACTGCGGGGAACAGAATCAGAGCCTGAGAAGGATGAGGCTGGCATCCGTGCAGGGGACCGGCCTGGCAGCAATGTCAGAAACCAAGAAGAGTGAGGAGGGCATGCACAGGGGATCAGTGCTGACAAAATTTTGGGGAAAAGAAAAAGTCCCATGGCACTATGTCTTGGAAATGCTAAGGTCTACAGGTTTGTTTTCTGTAGGTATGTTCAGTATCTTTAATACACTAATTTACGTTTCAACTCTCCAATAGTCTTGGCCATGGAACTCTTTCTTTATAAAAATTCTCTTATGACCACTTATCTGTGATGATAGACCAGTTTATATTTTCAAATCCACCATGAACTGATACTTTTGCAAAAATGAATTAGTAAAAACTGAAATAATCAAAGACTTCAATTCAAACCTCCAATATTTATGAGAGTTTAGATACGTAGAATTACTCTGTCAAATTGTATTTATTTACTTTTATTTATATATTTAATTGGGGTATAGTTGTTTTATAATGTTGCATTCTTTTCTACTGTACAGCGAAGTGGAGTTCCCTGTGCTATACAGCACGTTCTCATTAGTTATCTATATTATACATATTAGTGTATATATGTCAATCCCAATATCCCAATTCATCCCACCACCCACCTTCCTCCCCTTGGTGTCCATACATTTGTTCTCTACATCTGTGTCTCTATTTCTGCCTTGCAACTGGTTCATCTGTGCCATTTTTCTAGATTCCACATATATGGAGAATAGTATGGAAGTTCCTTAAAAAACTAAAAATAGAATTACCATATGACACAGCAATCCCACTACTGGGCATAGACCCAGAGAAAAGTATAATTCAAAAAGACACATGCACCCCAATGTTCACTGCAGCACTACATACAATAGCCAGGACATGGAAGCAACCTAAATGTCCATCAACAGAAGAATGGATAAAGAAGATGTGGTACATATATGCAATGGAGTATTACTCAGCCATAAAAAAGAATGAAATTGGGTCATTTGTAGAGATGTGGATGGACCTACAGACTGTTATACAGAGTGAAGTATGTCAAATTGTATTGAACATTTTAAAATGCCCATTCTTAATTTCTGCACTAAACTTGTCAGAACCAGAATTGAACCATCTGCACACGGGCACTGAACCATGCTTTGAGTAAGACTATTATAGGTCACAACCAGGTCCCTTGGTTTACAGATGTGGAAACTGTGGCACAGAGAGACAGAATGACCAATCCGAGACATACAACTATGGAAGGGAACAGCCAATACTAACGCTCAGGACTCCAGGCTAAAATAAGAATACTCTCTAATATTCTTTGTGTTTGATAATAACCTCTGGAAGGCAAGGACCAAATGTGTTTTGTCATTCTATCAATACTTGTTAGTATGATGCTTGACTGTAGTACATTCTCAAATATTGAATGAGTGCATAAGTAAATGTCCAAGTGGATGTTCAAACCACTATCTTTCTTAACTGTTTCACTTTAAATTAACTGACTAATGTTACTATTTCTCCACACTGGTTTATCTGTACACAGTGAGTGTCTTGTGTCAAGGCATGTGGAACTGTATCTTCTTTCATAATTTTTATACACCTGTTATAAGACAATTTTAGGTGGAGAAAAATGTCCAGCTGAAATCCAGAATGTGGAAAGTTAGCGAAATCATCTGGAAGGGAAGGTGGTCTAGGATGTGAGAGACTGAGACAGGTAGATCATAGGCACAACTACTGTGTCTGTACTTCTTAAGTCTTTCGAAATCAAATCAGTATTAGGGAAAGTTAATTAAACTCTTTCCCCTTGTCTGACCTGAAACCAGGTGGCTGCTTTCAGATAACAGCCACAGACAGAAACAGTTCCATCAATGGGAGAGCTGTTTCCCAAGAGTTAGAAGCCTTGTCAAAGGAATAATTAACACTTTTTTCACAAGCTGAGAAGGAACTCTCTCCTTGCTCCTCCCCCAAATTAGCCTCTTTGTGAGAATGGTTAGCCAAGGGGGGAAAGTCTGATATTAGTCCAGGAAATACAAATATTTCTATGAGCTTTATTACTCAAATTAAGAACATGAGGGATTTTTGTGTTGAAGAACAAAAGATCGCATAGAAATTCTTCTAAATACCACACTTCTCTTTGCCTTTAGCACCAGCAACCTTAGGGACACAAAAAAGGTTCCTGCTAAACAGTAACTCTTCTTACAGCTCTGCCTCTTTTCCAAATGCAGCACAGGGAGTTCTGCTGAGTTCGTTCATCACTGACACCATACAAGGCATGCAAATTCTTCTGAAATATGGAACTCCCAGCATGTCAGTGAGGAAATACCTGATTTGCTTAGTTCCACAGTTTATAAAATTGCACAGAAGAGCTTTGCCCTCTGCAAGTATAATTTTAACTAGAGTTGAAGATAACTGTTATCACTCTGGACTTGCTGCTGGGTTGATGCCTTAACATATCCTTTCTTGAGCGATTTTTTTCCTCTCTTCTGGTTTTTCTCTCCCGGTCTCTTCTCCATTCCAGCCACTAGCCTGAGGCCCAGGGACTCAGAAAAATACTGTTAAGATGATAGCAAATAATCCCAAGTACATTGCCAAAAACTAAGTGAAGATCCATTCTTGGAGAATGTTCTGCAGACGAAGCTACTATAAGACTTAGATAAAACTTCCTCCCAATATCTTCAATTATAAAATGCAAGTTTTAGGCTCAGTGGTTTCTGAAGTCCCCTAACTCTAAAATATTACAACTCAGTGGGGTACAGTACACCCACGTATTCATAAGTCAAGCTTTCTGGAACACAGCATGAAATGCAAACTTTAGGAGAAATCAACTCCAAGTACCAAAATAATTGTCATTTTCACCAAATCTCTAGTTTCAATCTAGGTAATTTGGCCTCTTAAGTCTTTTTTCCTCAATTACCACAAAATTCTTAAAAATTAGACTTATGTTTTTTAATCATTCTGTGTTCCAGGCACTCATCTTAGTTTATTTCATTTAATTCTCCTTGTTCTATGAGGGAGATATTCTACAAATGAAGAAATTGATGCTCAGAGAGGTGTTCTAATTTTAAAAGGTCACTTAGTGGTAATTTAACCAAGATGACTTCTACCTTGTACTGGCAGAACTTAGATTCAAAACCAGTAAAGTATATTAAAATATTACATCAAAAATTTGTTAAATTATTAAGTAAGTACATGGTCATTGCAGAAATTTGGGAAAAATACTAAAAAGAAGAAAATAAAATTTATATTACTCTAGCAATCCAGAGAAAACTGCCACTACATTAAGATATATTTCCTTCCAGATATAAATATGTAGACTTTTTTTTTTTAAGTGCAACCCATAACCTTTTCTCCTACAAATTCTGCTTCCTGAGTTGTTTTTTTCTTCACTATCATACTAGAAAGAGCAAGCTGAAAAAAATATAATGGAGAAAACAATTAAAGATTGACAAATTGAAAGAAGAATAAATGTCAGCATGAAATTAAAGAAAGATAAAAAGAAAGGGAGAGAGAGAGAGAAACAAGCTGATCACTGCACAGAAAAGTCACCGTCATAAGTATTGATGCCTTGGACATATCAAGAAAAGACTAAACTAAATTGTGTTCCTGTTAAAAGGACAGAAAAATGTATAATTTTAAAAAAACTTATCAAAGAAGAGCTAAAATTTTGGGGCAACCATCACTTTGAGGTATCAGCATCAGGAAATCTGAAACATTTTTTCTCTTGGTCCTCCTCATCTTCCAACAAAAGTGCCAGTTTTTCCCACAGCCTTGTACAGGGTCTTTATTTTTGAGAAATGGTCTATTATCTCTTGTCACCTTAAATCCCACATCACTTATCTATAGCCCACATTAAATCAGGGCTTAGGGAGTAAATTACAAAATAGCAACTCAGGAAAACAGCAACTTCCATTGCTGAAGGAAGAAGTGAGGGTGGGGATGAATGCTTTCACCAGTCTCTGGATATTTCGGATTGATTCAGACATTCAGCTAAACCACCTCTTTCTAATTCATGGGCCAGGAAAAATAAAACCTTCTACCATTATAACTCTACCATAAAGTGGTAGAAATTTACATCCAATAGCTTGGAACCCCAATTTCTTCATTTCAATAGCTGATCTTTAACATCTCAGTTTGGAGAATCCAGCTATTAATCTTTGTAAATACCAGCACAGAAAGTTATTGATATATCTGAACTGCAGCACTGGAATTGAAATTTTCTTTGGATAGTCAGCAAATCCACCAAATCAAGGACAAATCAAGTCTTATGACCTGGAAGACCTTTATGTTATGTTTAGCTTTCCTGAAACTCCCATGCCCTAAAGGAAAGCTACAGATCCACAGATGGGCTCATAAATGCCTTAGAGAGATGTAGACACACCTCATGTCCCATTAGAGATATGCTCTTAAAATTTAGTCATAATTTGGGAACTATACAAAATCACATATGAGATTTGTAAAAGGTAAATCACTTATCAGTGTTATTAGCCTTCCTAAAAAGAATTGTTTCATAACAACAACAATGTTTTTATAATGCAAACAATCATTTCTGTTCTTTTAAAAATAAACTCAAATGTTTATACGCTGGATTTGTTTAGAGGACACTTGACTTTCTTATCGTCATATTTTAGCCAGCTCCTAGGTGGCAGTTGTGTCCCAGTAAATCTTACTAAAAACACTTTGCTTTTCGAAATGCAGACAACCCCCTTCACCATATGCACCCCAGAAAGCCTAGTTGTAGGAACATGAAGATCACAAGCTATATCCAGAAAAGAGCTTCCTACTGTTCCAAGTTTTTCTTCATTTTCATTTGTGAAGGTTTCTCTCCTTAAGCTGAACCTCACACTGTAAAGTTACCCACAGCCCTTTAAGGAGCAGCACATTTAAATCACAACCTATAAATATTAGAGATGAAAGATAACTTTTAAAATGAGGAAGTTCAACTTCTGGTTGTTTGAAATTAGAAACTGAGGTCCAGAGAGATTAAGATAGACTGTCCATTTTTATACAGGGAGTTATCAAAAGAGCCATGATCAAACCTAGGTCTTCTGATACTAAAAAGTATGCTCTTCCTAATATAAAATGCTGCCTCCTCTGCAGTACTTAAATCCCTGTAATTGATATTCATTTCTAAGCCTAAATCTGTAAGTAACAAGTATGATTAGAAAAAGATGAGAGTCAAATACTAACTCATATTTTTTCCTTTGAGTGTGTTTTCTAGGTTCATCTAAACTAAAACAAAAGGCTATTTTTAAAAACTTCTTCCTGTTCATAAAATTGTGAATTCATTCTTGAAAATGATGTTCACCTTCTATGTACTTTCCAAATACAGAGATGCCTAAGATGGGGAACTTTCAAATATAACGACGGTCTTGCAATTGAGAATACTCTCTAACCAAATTACTTCCATCAGCCTGGTGCTTCTGAGGTCTGGATCTAAGGGGAATATTTTCAAAGATGAGCATGAAACTGAAAGACAATACAGGCCTCCTCTTATCTACCTGGAGTTTTAAAGTCATGAAAACCTTATGCGCAGCTTTGAAAAGCTGCCCTGGAACATGGAATAGAGACTTTTCTCCCCAGTGCCGAAGGTGGCTTCTTCCAACTTCAGCTTTACTATTTCTCAAGACGGCCAGTTAGATGAAACCATCCTTTCAGAAAGCCTGAGTGAGTCTGAGAGCCTCCCCAGCAATAAATTAGGTAGAAAGAAAGTGAGCTCCAGTGGCGTGTATCATGTAAAGATTTGGTTCCCAAACGGTTGTTCATTGGAATAATCTGGGGAACTTTAAAAGTACTAGCTGCTCACAAAGGTTGCAAATATTCAGTGGTGTTATGGAAATTTCCATTAATATGTTTTGAAAATCCTGACCTACTGATTGAATTTCTGTTTGATTAATTGATTTATAAATCTATGTCCCTTTTATGACTCCTTTTCTGTCTTTTAGGATTGGAGTTTCATTAAGTTTACCCAGATCTTAATGCACAGATATTACTTGATGATTTACAGTGGATTTCCTCTACTATAATATTCCTAAACCCTGTACATTGAGAATCATTTTGGGAGCTTAAGAGGAAAAAAAAAAAAACAAACAACAGATGCCCAATCCCCAAAAGAGTCTGAGTTAATAGACCTGAGGTTGAACCAGGGCTTAAGTACTTTTTCAATGCTCCCCTTAGTAGCCAGACTTCAAGATGGTCTCCAATGAATTCCACCTACTGGTACTTGCATCCTGGTAAGGCACTCCCACACTGTGCCAAGGGCTGTTCTACATGACCAATAAAACAGTGCAGAAGTGATGATATAATTAGGTTATAAAAGACACTGCAGTTTCCATCTTAATTGTTCTCTCTCTCTCTCAGATTTTTGCTCTAGGGAAGCCAACCACCATGTCATAAGCAGCCCTATGGAGAGGCCTATGTGGCAAGGAACTGAGGCCTCTTGCCAATAGCCATGTGAGTGAGTTAGCAAGTCGATTCTCCAGCCCTATCAAGCCTTTCAATGACTGCATCTTTTGTCCACATCTTGACTGCAACCTCATGAGACACCCTGAGCCAGAATTACCCAGCTAAACAACTCCCAGCCGCTCAGAAATTGTAAGAAAGAAAATGCTTATTCTTTTAAGGTGCTAAGTTTTAGAGTAATTTGTCATACAGCAATAGATAACTAATATACTTCCCACATGATTTAATTAGCAGAGAAGACTGAGCCAGGAAAAAGATTAAAGTTTCTGGATAGCTTATTATTATGATAAGCTATTTTCATAATTCTATTATGATAAGAGAATATACTATGTAAAATTTCATTAAAAATTTTATTGAGTTCTTGTATGGCCCACAAATAATACAGCTTGTTGAAATTACCATGTGCACTTTAAAAGAACAGGTCTATTTTGCATTTGTTGTGTGTGTTGTATTATAAATGTCAGTTAGAGCATGCTAGTTGATAGTATTTTCCAGATCTATGTTTTTTGTTGTATACATTAAATATTTTATTTTTATTTTATTTTATTTTTATTTATTTATTTTTAACATCTTTATTGGAGTATGATTTCTTTACAATGGTGTGTTAGTTTCTGCTGTATAACAAAGTGAATCAACTATACATATACATATATCCCCATATCTCCTCCCTCTTGCGTCTCCCTCCCACCCTCCCTATCCCACCCCTCTAGGTGGTCACAAAGCACAGAGCTGATCTCCCTGTGCTATGCGGCTGCTTCCCACTAGCTATCTATTTTACTTGGTAGTGTATATATGTCCATGCCACTCTCTCACTTCGTCCCAGCTTACTCTTCCCCCTCCCTGGGTCCTCAAGTCCATTCTCTACATCTGCGTCTTTATTCCTGTCCTGCCTCTAGGTTCTTCAGAACTTTTTTTTTTTTTGTAGATTCCATATATATGTGTTAACATACATTATTTGTTTTTCTCTTTCTGACTTACTTCACTCTGTGTGACAGATTCTAGGTCTATCCACCTCACTACAAGTAACTCAATTTCGTTTCTTTTTATGGCTGAGTAATATTCCATTGTATATATGTGCCACATCTTCTTTATCCATTCATCTGTTGATGGACACTTAGGTTGTAAATACAGATCTATGTTTTTACTCTCTTTTTGCCTAGTTATTCTATCAATTTCTGAGAGAGGACTGTTAAATTCTCCAACTATGATAATGGATTTATCTATTTCTCTTTTTAATTCTTTCAAATTTTTCTTCCTATATTTTGAAGCTCTGTTGTTAGATGCATGAATATTTATGATTGCTCTATCTGTCTTATGAATTCACCAATTTTCCTTATTAAATATCCAAATATCCTTCTTTGTCTCTGGTAATAATTTCTGTCTCTGGTAAAACTCTTTGCAAAGCCTACATTATTTTTGATATCCCTTCTTTTAATATCCCTAACCTTCTACGCTTATTATTTTCATGGCATATCTTTTTTCATCTTTTAAATGACACAGGATCTTTTATTTAAAATACATCTTTTATTTAAAATACAGGATGCCTTTTATTTAAAATACATCTCTTATGGAAAGCCTATAGTTTGACCTCGTTTTTAAAATCAGATTTGACAGTCTCTGACCATTAAAGTGTTTTGTCCACTAAATGTAATTATAGACATGTTTGAATTGGAAATGAGTAGGTCTATAATTTTACTATTTGCTATCTCTTTAGACCATCAGTTCTTTTTTTTTTTTCTTGACTCTTTTAGGTTTTTCACATTTTAAAGCATCTGTTTACTCTATCTGTTGACTTGTTAGTAATAGACCTTTGCATTTTTAGTGGTTGCTTAATGATTACAATATTCATTTTTAATTCTTCACAGTCAATCTTTAGTTAATATACAACTTGACATAAAATCGAACCACATAAGTCAATTAACCTGTCATTTTTATGCTTTAATTTTCCTTTGTATTACATCTGAATGCAGTATAAAATCCAACAAAATAATAATTTTTTACAGTCTTATTTTTATTTAAAGGAAAATATATTTTATATCACAGATATATACCATTTCTGATATTGTTTATCTCTTCCTGAAGATCTGAGTTTCCCTCTGTTATCATTTCCCTCAGTCTCAAGAAATTCCTTTAATGATTTTATAGTACTTCAGCTGACAACAAAATTTTTGTAGTTTTTATTGATTCAAAATGTTTTTATTTCACCTACTCCAGATGTATTATTTTTAATACTGAAGTTTTTTTAAATATGAGATAAACTTCCACATGACAGTACACAATTTCACATTCCACTTACAATTCTCGAGGATTTTCAAAATGTTTGCACACTTGAAGACTTGTTTTTAAAGTCAATTTAAATATCCTATAATTGTATTAAATTCTTTTAAAATTTTTGATAAATTTTGTAATACTCTTAGTTTGGTAAATTTTGGTGCTCCTTCTCCAAAATTATTTGGAAATCTGTAGTCAACTCTTCAACAAATGGACTGCCACAAAATTTCAGCCTTTGAAGCTTTCAGCAAACTATAATTACTGAAAATAAAGCTTATAAAGTAGAAATTTATCTCAAAAAAGGGGAACTAAACATATTTTTAATGAAAACTAAAATGATATGCAAGATTTAGTTTTAATTTCCAGCAATTTTACTTTTGATATCTCACCTTGTAAGAAGATGCTTTTAATGGAGCGTCTATGAAAATAAATTTGTAGATAAACTTTTATTATGAACTGGAATGGGATGTAATTAAGAAGACCTACATTTTTCAGCATCTAAATTGGTCTTTTTAATGGCCATGGGATCTGCAGTGATGTTCTCACTTTCATTTCTGGTAATAGTACTTTGTGTTTGCTCTCTTTTTTTCCTTAGTTAGCTTGGCTAGGCATATCAATTTGATTGATCTTTTCAAAGAACCAGTTTTTGGTTTTGTTGATTTTTTCTATTGATTTCTTCTTTTCAATTTAATTGATTTCTGCTCTAATTTTTCTTTCTTTCTTTCTGCTTTGGATTTAATTTGCTCTTTTTTTTTTTTAGTTTCCTAAGGAGGAAGCTTAGAATAGCTTTTTTTTCCTAATACACACATTAGTGTGTTTCCTAAGGAGGAAGCTTAGAATATTGATTTTAGCTCTTTTTTTCTAATACACACATTATATGCTATAAATTTCCATCTAAGCACTGCTTTTGCTGCATACCACAAATTTTGATAAGCTGTGTTTTTGTTTTCATTTAGTACAAACTATATCTTAATTTATCTTGAGATTTCTTCTTTAACCCATGTGTTATTTGACATGTGTTGTTTAATTTCCATGTAGTTGGGTATTTTCCATTTATTTTCTGTAATTGATTTCTAGTTTAATTCCACTGCAGTATGAGAGCAGACATGGTATGATTTCTATTCTTTTACATTTGCTAAGGTGTGTTTTATGGCACAGAATTTGGTCTATCTTGGTGAATATTCCATGTGAGCTGCTACTGTTGGAAGTAGTGGTCTTTAGATGTCAATAATATCCAGTTGATTGATGTTAGTTAGACATCAACTATGTCTAACTTACTGATTTTACTGTCTGCTATTTTACTTATTCAACTTACTGATGTTTTGCATGTTAGAGCTGTCTATTTCTAATGGGGGGGGGTGCTGAACTCTCCAACTATAATAGTGGATTTATCTATTCCTTTTTGCAATTATATTAGCTTTTGCTTCATATAAATTGCTGCTGTTTTGTTAGTCACATACATGTTAAGGATTATTGTGTCTTATTGGAGAATTGACCCCTTTATCATTATATAATGCCTTTCATTATCCCCTATAGCCTTTATTGCTCTGAAGTCTGCTCTTTCTGAAATTAACATACCTAATCTTGCTTTT
Organism: Balaenoptera musculus; assembly: GCF_009873245.2. NCBI lineage: Eukaryota > Metazoa > Chordata > Mammalia > Artiodactyla > Balaenopteridae > Balaenoptera > Balaenoptera musculus. The sequence goes on along the minus strand of NC_045800.1, from coordinate 36,694,093 downwards.
TAAAAATGAATTCTAACATGGTATATTTTCTTCCATCCATTTACTTAAAATTTTTATTTTTGAAAATAGAATTTGAATAGAACTATTTTCTAAGTTTCTCAATAAAATAAGATCAATTGGTTGGTCAGTAAATATCTCAAAAATCACATAATTTATTTTTTTTACCTTATTTCACTGTCAAAATTGAGCCTGTTGGGGTGATAAATTATATCCTTGCCCTAGCCCTTCATTATGGGAAACTTCTTCCTCCTGTGACCCAACTCATCCTTAAAGATGAGCCAATTATTTTCAGAGTCAGAATGAGAACCAGTAACAGGAAGCTCCACTTAGAAATATGTGTAACTGACACTAACCTCCTTGTTTCTATGTATTACACCACTAGGAACTACTGGTTCTTATCTTGGAAGTGGCAGTTAAGGGTAGCTACGCAGAGAAGACACTAGACTCAGTTACAATATAATAATATCATAGATCCTTTCTATTTGTATCTACTATGGGCTAAGCACAAGTTTGGTATTTACATTATTTCAATCCTGACACATAGGAATCCCTATGTTTGTCATTGATAAGACTGTGAGTCAAGGAGATTATTTTATTGCCTAAGATTATAACCTGGAACGTGAAAGAACTGAGACTAAGCAGTAGGTCTGTGTCATCTCTTTCTTCTTTCAGATTGCCTCTCCACTGAACAGCTCTTAAGAGAGTGTGGTTAGAAATGTCTCTGGAAGGCACAGATGTTACTTTTCATTTTTAAGTAATGCTGCAACTTCTTTCTGTTTCACGTACGCTGGAAACACTGCTGGGCATGTAAAGTAGAGATGTCTGAAATTTCCACAATTTAAGTAGGACCCACAAGTAGGGATCACAAGTCCTGGACCAAGTGTTACCGCCTCACAGAACACTGCAGCACAAAGGAGCAGCACCCATGGACATGTTCTATCCCAACTTTCTCTCTAAACCACCTGAATTCTCTCCATACTATGTCTCACAGGTGGAGTTGACCTTAGTGCCTGCCTGGTGGAAGTATAGAGGCAGCCCTGGGGCACTATATGATTCATTTAGACTGTCTTCATGGTCAACTTGGATAAATCATATTTTTAAAAAATACTGCATTGCTTTAAATTACGCACTTTTTTCCTATAGAGATCAAATTAGTGCTGTGGATATCAAATATTTTCAGTCTGTGTAATAGAAATTCAGCATCAGATTAGAATTTTATTAGCTTCTTTCACTTGTAAAATATAAGGTAGTAGGTGAGTCTCTACAAACAGAATAAGGTATATGGTTTTAAAAATCATTCAGGTAGACCTGTTGCTCATTTTTGCAAGCAACAACTACAAGTATTTATTTAACTAAAGAATTTGAGATATCAAGAGGATTTTAAAATATTACAACCCTGCTTCCATTCCCCTTTCCAGTGTCTAGACATCGCTAATTGTTTACAGCATTTTTGTTGTTGTTGTTGCTGTTGCTGAGCTGAGATGTAACCTAGAATTCTTCTCAGATTAATAACTTAGCATTGGATATCTGAATAATGCTTTGATATATACTGCTTTGCTTAGTTTAAAGGTAATATGAAGACCAGATTAGTTTTCAACGTTGCCCATCTCTACTCCCAACCTACTTACACAAATGTATCTTCCAACTCCCCAGAATTTTCTGATGTGGGTCCTTCTTGCCATTCAGGTAAATCATATTGGTTGTATTGACACCTGTGCTTATTTACACTTCTGATAAATTGATTCTGTCAGATTTCTAAACATGTTTGATTATATACCCATAGTTTTTGGGCAAGTACCCCCAATATATTAGTATTTATTGAGTTGGCTAAAAAGTTCGTTGGGGTTGTTCCGTAAGATGTTATGGGAAAACCCAAATGAAATTTTTGGCCAATCCAGTATTTACCTATGAATATCATACATGCACTATTGTGTTAATATGGTATATATAAATATATATAAATATACAAACACACACATACTTTTTAAAAATGAGGAAAATAATAAATAGAAATAGAAATTCTAATACCCCCTTAACTTTTGGACACTAATGTCTTATACAGTGGAGTTATGAATTCACAGTCTATGGAAGCTAGGTTCTAAAATCAAAACATAAGGTTAACTTCACAGACAGCCACGTTACCCTTAGAAATCACTTAGAAGACACTGTTTTGGAGACTGATAAATAATCTCTTAGGTTTATAAATAAACACACAAGTTTGACACAGCTTGTTTATTTTTTAATGTAGAAAAAGTAGTTGTTGCTTCAGTTGAACAAGTTGTGAAGTAGTTGGCTTAGGAATCAGATTGCATGAAAAATATGTGCTAAACATTAGATCATGCCAAATTTTCTGTGATATTCATACTATGTACATTCAGAGATAGGAGGGGACTGAGGAACAAGGGGTGGAAAAGCAGATTCAAATCCCTTATTTCACATTCTCACCAGGACATATGGCTCATTCAGTGCTATGGGGGATGGAAGCACCCACACAGTTTAAATTCTGTCTGTCTGTCTGCCTCTGTCTGTCTCTCTCTTCCCCTGTCTCTACCTCTATCTCTTATTTCTTTCTCACACCACCAGATTTGTAATTGAGTTCAAATAAACTAAATGCAAGTTTATAATGACTTCTTTGCATAACACTTTGCTTCTCCTTTCTCATTATCAGATCACTTAATATGCTTTTATCATGAGCCCTTCCCCAGCTCTCTCTCTCTCCAAATTCTACTAGTATTTTAAGATCAATTTCAAATTCAACCACCCACCCCACTAAAATTTGCAACAATCGTAAGTTCTTGTCATATTTGAATTATGATACCAATTCCCCTCCTGTTTCATTAAATTGAATATTCATATGAAGTTTATTTACCTTATCTCCCTAACAGTTTAGTCATTTTGACTTAAACAATTAGGCAGAATGGTAAGGATAGTAGTAGGGATCCTGGCTTGACTCCTAATACCTCTCTAACAGCCTAGTGCTGTCCATTTAGTATTTCTGATTATCCTCTTTCTGATCATAGAGTAAGACTGCACTTCCCAGCTTACTTGAAATTACACATGATCTGTGATTTCCTTTGGCTGATAAAATGTGGGCCTTCCACTTTGAATTATATGAGTTGTCCTCCCCTGACCCCTGCCATAACCCAGAGTGAAGCGTCCATCAACCTGATTCCTATTCTGAAGACAACATGGAGCAGCGACACTAACAATTCAAGGTAGACATGTAGCATAAATGAGAAATAAAATGTTTTTTATTAAACCACTACAATTTTAGGATTGTTTGTTACTACAGTATGACTTGCTCTATTCTGAATGCTATATAGGGACATTTCTATCATGCACAAAATAGAGATAACAATAACTTACCTTAAATGTATCATCAAATTTTATAAGAATCAAATAAAATATATAAAATACTATAAAATTCAGAGAAGCATTAAGAATAAAACAGGAATATCAAAAGTGTCTCAACTTCTGTTTATTACCATTTCTATTGATGATCAGACATGTAGACTATTTCCTCTTATACTGTTAGTACTTTTTACCTCTTTAATTAATTGAACAGCTATTTATTGAGATGCTAAAACCAGCTCCAGATAAGGACAATGAAATAAAACTATAAACCTATATTCCTCATGAATATAGATGCAAAAGTTCTCAATAAAATATTAGCAAACTGAATTCAACAACTCATTGAAAAGATATGATCATCTCAATACTTGCAGAAAAAGCATTTGACAAAATACATCTTTTCATTAGCTCATAGAAGGAACACATTTGCTACAGAAGGAACATACCTCAGTATAATAAAGGCCATCTATGGGACAAGGTGGTGGAGTAGAAAAACGTGAGCTCACCTCTTCTTATGAAAAAACCAAAATCACAACTAACTGCTGAAAAACCATCAACAACAACAAAAAAATGCTGGAACCTACCAAAAAAGATACATCCAAAAAAGACCTACATCCAAAGACAAAGAAGAAGCCACAACAAGACGGTATGAGGGGCACAAGTGCAATAAAATCAAATCCCATACACACTAGGTGGGTGACCCACAAACTAGAAAATAATTATACCACAGACGTTCTCCCACAGGAGTGAAAGTTCTGAGCCCCACGTCAGGCTCCCCAGCCTGGGGGTCTGGCAACGGGAGGAGGAGCCCCCAGTGAATCTGGCTTTGAAGGCCAGTAGGGTTTGATCACAGGAATTCCACAGGACTGGAGGAAACAGAAACTCAACTCTTGGAAGGCACACGTAAGGTCTCACACGCACCAGGACCCAGGGAATAAAAGCAGTGACCTCATAAGAGACTGAGCCAGACTTACCTGATAGTATTGGAGGGTCTCCTGTGGAGGCAGGGGGCAGCTGTGGCTCACTGCAGGGACAAAGACACTGGCAGTGGCAGTTCTGGGGAGTACTCATTGGCGTGAGCCCTCCTGGAGGCCGCCATTTTCTTACCAAGACTTGGCCCCACCCCCCAGCCTGTAGGCTCCAGTGCTGGGATGCCTCAGGCCAAACAACCAATAGGGCAGGAACACAGCCCCATCCATCAGCAGACAGGCTGCCTCAAGTCTTCCTGAGTCCACAGCCCTGTGGACACGGCCCTTGGCATGGCCCTGCCCCCTCAGAGGGACAAGACCGAACTCCACCTACCAGTGGGCAGGAACCAGTCCCTCCCACCAAGAAGTCTGCACAAACCTCTTAGACAGCCTCATCCACCAGGGGGCAGACAGCAGAAGCAAGAAGAACTACAACCCTGCATCCTGAGGCACGGAAATCACAATCACAGAAAGTTAGACAAAATGAGATGGCAGAGGAATATGTCCCAGATGAAGGAACAAGATAAAACCCCAGAAGAACAACTAAGTGAAGTGGAGATAGGCAATCTACCTGAAAAAGGCCATATACAACAAAGGCCACAGCTAACTTCATACTGAACTGTGAAAGGTTAAAAGATTATCCTCTAAGATCAGGAACAAGACAAGGATGCCCACTCTCACCACCCTTATTCAACATAGTTCAGTAAGTCCCAATAAATAAAAGGCATCCAAATTGGCAAGGAAAAAGTAAAATTGTCATTATTTGCAGATGACATGATAGTATATATATAGAAAATACTAAGGACCCAACCAAAAAACTGTTAGAGCTAATCAACAAATTTAGTAAAGTTGCAGAATATAAAATCAACATACAGAAATCAGTTGCATTTCTATACACTAACAATGAAATATCTAGAAAAGAAATAAAGAAAACAATGCCATTCATAGTAGCATCAAAACCAAAAAAATACTCATAAATAAATTTAACCAAAGGAGTAAAAGATCAGTACAATGAAAAATACAAGACTTTGATGAAAGAAATTAAAGAAGATACAAACAATTGGAAAGATCTCTCGTTTATGGATGGTAAGAATGTTATTAATGTGTCCATATTATCCCAAACCATCTATAGTTTCAATGAAATCCCTATCAGAATTCCAGTGGTGTTTTTACAGAAATAGAAAAAACAATCCTAAAATTTGTACAGAATCACTAAAGACCCCAAATAGCCAAAGCAATCTTGAGGAAGAAGAACAAAGCTGGAAGCATCACACTTTCTGATTGCAAATTATACCAAAAAGTATAGCAATTAAAACAGTATACTGTACTGGCATATAAGTAGACCCATACACCAATGGAACAAAATAGAGAGCCCAGAAATAAGCCTATATATATGATCAAGGAATATTTAACAAGGGAGCCAAGAATACTCAATGGGGAGAGAATGGTATCTTCAATAAATGGTATTAAGAAACCTGGATAATCACATGCAGAAAATGAAATTGCACTCCTATATTACATTATTCACAAAAATTAATTCAAAATTGATTAAAGACCTCAACAGAAGACCTGAAACTGTAAAACTCCTAGAAAAAGAGATAGGGAAAAACCTTCATGTTGATCTTGGCACTGATTTTTTTGGATATGACATCACAAGCACAAGCAATAAAATAAAAAATAAACAAATGGGACTACATCAAACTATAAATCTTCTGCACAGCAAAAGAAACAATCAACAACATGAAAAGGTAGCCTTTGGGTGGATGAAAATATCTGCAAACCATACATTGGATAGAGGGTTAATATCCAAAATCTATAAAGAACTCATACAACTCAATAACAAAACAATAAATAATGGGCAGAGGAATGAATAGACATTTTTTCTAAAGAAGACATACAAATGGCCAACAGGTACATGGAAAAGATTCTCAACATCACTAATCATCAGGGAAATGCAAACCCAAACCACAATAAGATATCACCTCACACCCATTAGACTGGCTATCATCAAGAAGACAAGATTTAACAAGTGATGGTGAGGATGTGGAGACTTGTGCATTACTCAGTATGTAAGTATAAATTGGTTCAGCCACTATGGAGAAAAGAATGAAGGTTCCTAAAAAAATTAAAAATGGAACTACCATTTGACTCAGCAATCCCACTTCTGAGTATATATCCAAAGGAAATGAAATCAGGATATTGAAGAGATACCTGAACTCCCATTGCAGCATTATTCATAATAACCCAGATATGGAAACAACCTAAGTCTCCATAAATGGATGAATAAAGAAGATACATATATCTTCTCTATCTCTATCTCTATATCTTCTTTATGTATACCTATCTATCTATATAAAATGAAATATTATTCAGCATGAGAAAGAAAGAAATCTTATTTGTGACAACACAGACCTTGAGAGCATTATGCTAAGTGAGATAAGTCAGAGAGAATGATAAATACTCTATGATAGCAGGTATTGATATATGTGGAGTCTAAAAAAGCCAAACTCATAGAAACTGAGAGCAGAATAGTGGTTATCAGGGGTTGAGGGTTGGGCAAACTGGGGAGATCTTCATTAAAGAGTACAAACTACAAACTTGCAGTTACAAGATGAGTGAGTTCTGGAGATCACTATAATCTAGTGATTATAGTTAACAATACTGTATTATACACCTCAAAGTTGCGAAGAGACTAGATCTTAAATGGTCTCCCCATAAAAAAGAAATGATAATTATGCAACATGAGAGAGGTATTAGCTGATGCTATGGTGGTATTCATATTGCAATATATAAACATATCAAATCAACACACTGTACACTTTAGCCACACACAATCTTATATATCAATTATATGTCAATAAAAATAAATAATAAAAATTTTAAAAAGATGATAAATTTTGTATATGTAACAGTTTTTCAGAAATTCCGTTGATATGTTTCAGAGATTTTTTTCCCTCAATACAAACTACATGAAACCAATTTAAAATACTCTGTGGAAGTGTTACAGCTCTTTTAGAATTTGTCTAGCAGGTTTTTTGGGCCACATGGGAAACCACCTCCTCCCCCCTCCCCCAAAAAAATACCCTGTGGAAACATGTATGCTAATATTCATAAACAAGAATGCCTGTGTATCAGACTTTCTACTTTATGAAAAGAGAGTGATATAAAACATCTGGCCGCACATTAGGAACATAACTCAACCCCCAGTGAGACCAAATCTGTGATATAAATATATGTTTTTTCTACTCATGCTTTTAAAACAACATACAACCTTATGATGGGCATTTTTCAGGACTTCCATTTAGCCCAATGGTCACCATGGTAACAATGTGAACACACTGATTTGTATGCACTTTCTCATCTAAGGCTGAAGGACCAGAGTAAGCCACTTGGCACCTGATGTTCCCAGATATAACAACACATACTCCCCACAGAGTTCATAAAATTGCTCCTCAGTCAATCTGAATCAGTTGATATGGTAGCCAAAATGGTTGGTTGGTGTTGCTGAAAATCCTGATACTTCTGGCGTCTTACACACCAGAGTAGACCAATTTTACTATATGTTTTTCAAAGTGTCAGGGCACTGGCTACGCCCACGGGTCTTACATGGTGATTGGTTGCAAGATAGATAATTGGATAAAATCATGTAGATGATTAAACAGGCATCTAGGTAGAAACCAAAAACATTTGAAATGTGGGTAATAAATTAATGTTTTTATATTTTTATCCAGATGTTGAATCTTATATAGACACAAAGTAAATTTTTCACTCATAACAATTTTGAAGTAGAATGATAACTATTGCTTTTCTCATTTTCACCTAAGCTGGCTCTAAAATTTACTCTCAGGAAGAGAGTAGAGATTTTTATGAGGGAAATTGGCTAATGTTAGCTGTTCAGTACATATTAGTTTAATGAATGAATATAAAACTAATGCCAGTTAGTATTTTTAACAGGGAGTCCCGATAGAAATTCAAAAAAGAATATTTATAATTTTATAATTTGTAAAGTATAATCACAAGAATTTAATTTTTAGTCTAGTTAGAAAGTTTATGATTACTCCAGTTTTATAGATGAATAAATATGAGGTTATGCAACTCAAAGACACATAGCAGGTAAGTGGTAGAATAGAATTCAGTATAAGGTTTTCTAATGGTAACTCTCACATCTTTTATAATTCAATATGGTGCCCAATATAGCAGATGAGTTCAAAATAATGCTAAGGTAAGCTATGAGGTGAAGTTTTATTTATTTATTTTATTGCTGTTTCTGCAGACTTTAGAAGAGTTTGAATAATATTTAAGGTCCCAATGTCAAAAACAAAATTTTAATGATTTAAGAAGAAAATATACGAAACTGTCTTTTACCCACGGATAGAAAAGAAGACTACGTAAAAAAACACAAAAAAGAACAAACCACAGGGCTTCGCTGGTGGCGCAGTGGTTGAGAATCTGCCTGCCAATGCAGGGGACACGGGGTCGAGCCCTGGTCTGGGAAGATCCCACATGGCACGGAGCAACTGGGCCCGTGAGCCACAACTACTGAGCCTGCGCGTCTGGAGCCTGTGCTCCGCAACAAGAGAGGCCGCGATAGTGAGAGGCCCGCGCACCGTGATGAAGAGTGGCCCCCGCTCACCGCAACTAGAGAGAGCCCTCGCACAGAAACGAAGACCCAACACAGCCAAAAATTAAAAAAATAAAAAAAAAGAACAAACTACAAGTAAAAGATTTTAACTTTATTGCATTAAAATTAAAATGTTAATTACAAAGAACCCACAAATAAATTCAAAAGGTGAGTCAAAGACTGAAAGAAGTTATTTGCAATGCATACAACCAAAAAGAATTGTTATTCTGAATTTTTAGGGAAAGTTTACAACTGAATAACCCAACAGAAAAATGAACAAAGGAACAGGAATATGAAACTATGGTCAACTTTGCTAGAAATGCAAATTAAATAACAGGAGGAAATGCAGATTTAACCAATAAAATGCAATTTCACGTAGGTTACTTTGGTAGAGTCATCACCCTTGAGAGAAGCATTGACCCAGAAACAGTGACTTTGAAGGCAGCCAGATCAAGACAACATTTCAGAGAGAGAGCCAAGGGAAATAAATGCACTCACTTCACTCCCCTACCTCAGTCTGATCTCCTGCCAAAGCTCCCTATTGGCTTAAATGAACCAGAAACTAGAGAGATATGGACATGTGGATATAGTCCATATGGCCAGACTGCCAGCACAGGTAGCAGATGAGGCAGGGTAGAGAGTGTATCTGGAAGGATGGATCAAAGATATTTGACACAGAGGCTCTGATGCTTGGTGCCCCTCCCAAATGACAAATGTCTACAGTTATTAAATGTTAAAAAATGTATAATGCACATACATGACAAAACAATTTTTAACTAGGAAATGGAAAACTTCTTTTACATTATTATTTTAAAAAGACTAGTTTTAAACACTATATTAAAATTCCTCTTTTGATTCAAGTGCATAAATTATCTTTCTACTGGGAACATACTTTACAAAACAACCTATTCTCAAAATTAGATTACAAAAATAGAGCATTTTAGTCTATAATATCAATTTCAAATAGTACTATTTTTTGATGCTTTACAAAAAGAGTCCTCGAGGGATCAATTTTAAAAAATAATTTCTTAGAAACAGTATAGAGTAGAGAAGTATATTTATTCTCACTGTTCTATAAGATTTTTTAATGTTCTTTGAGGTATACCTTGGAGATATTGCAGGTTCGTTCCAAACCACTGCAATAAAGTGAGTATTGCAATAAAGCAAGTCATGAATTTTTTGGTTTCCCAGTGCCTATAAAAGTTATGTTTATACTATACTGTAATCTATTAAGTGTGTAATAGCATTATGTCTAAAAAGATGTACATACCTTAATTAAAAAATAATGCTGTTAGAAAAATGGCGCTGATAGACTTGTTCTGCGTAGGGTTGCCACAAACCTTCACTTTGTAAAAAATGCAGTATCTGTGAAGTGCACTAAAATGAAGTATGACTGTAATTTATTTTCATTTTACATTGTTTGCTTTTGGCCTCTGCAAGTAATAATCTAAAATGTGAGAGTTCATTTTACCCACTTGACTGCTCTTTTAATTATACCCTTATGGCACTAAAGGAGCATCTACACAGCCTAGTTCTCTCTTGATTTAGATGGAAGTACATAAACTGAAGTCCAGTGAAAGTATCTCTAACAGCTTTCAACTGAGTTTGAAAATGCTTTTCTTTACAGTATGAGCCGGGTGGTATCTATATCAGTTAAGGTAACCCAAACGAAACAAACTTTTAGTTCTTAGTAGTCTGATGAAATTCAACAATTCATCCAATGCATATTTTGAGTATCTTCTAAGTGTTCTAGATGTTTGAGCTACATCACTGAATTATAGAGAAAGATTTCTGTGCTCCTAAAGCTCACGTTCTGGCAGTGGAGACAAGCAATATGTAATAAATGTAATAAATATATGAATTGCATAGTATGTTAGAAATGGATATATGCTACAGAGAATGGAAAAAGTAGAAGAGATAAGAGTGACTGGGTTGTGGGGCATATTGCAGAGTTAGGATTAGCTTCATTGAGAAGGTGATATTTAAATCAAGATGTGAAATAAGTGTGGGAGGTGACCAAGCTGGAGGAAGAGCTTTCCAGAGAGAAAAGCCATATTCTATATATATGACAGAGAGTGTGCATGTCCTGAAATTAAAAGACAAGTAAGTGTTACTTAGCTGGTATATCATCTTTTTCACTTAACCTCTTCTTTATTACATCTAAAACACCATACTTCCTCACCAAGAATTCTGGTTCTCAAGTACAGTGGAGATGATCGAATAAGAATAGTCTCATAATTACCCATTTGCTTTACCTCTTCTTCCATATGTAATACCAATACTATTACCACCAATTATGATTACTGAAAATAGTTAAGAAATTTTTTTGGTTGTTCCCATTTCCTCTATTTTCTTATGGCTTTTAGCATTGTATGTTGCATATAAGAGCATATAGCCATTACATACTATATTCTCTCCCTTCTATTTACATTCAGTATTAATTCTATAAGTAAGTGTATATTTGATGCTCACCACCAGTCTTATATTGATGTATCTCTATACATATTGATTTTCTGAAGTTTGTTATTTAATTCCTCAGAAAGGGAACATGGCAAGAGCATTTCCTGAGTTCTTGTATGCTGATAACACACGTGCTATCTAAACTTGAAAGTCAGTTTTGCTGGATATAAAGTCCTTTCCTAAAATATTTAAAATATATTAATCCAATTTGTTGTGGTATAAAGTACTAGTGTCAAATAGTTTGAAGATAATCTAATATTATTTCTCATTTACTATTTTTTGTCTAGGCACTCAAATACTTTATTTTTAGGGTCCATACTAAAGAAGTATCTTTCTGTTGATGGTTCTAGGTTGATATTCGTAGGTACACAGTACACTCTTTCAAATTGTAGTTACAGATATCTTATTTTTAATTCAGAAAAGTTTTCTTGAATTATAGTTTATCATATTTTTTTCCCTTGCTTTGGCATTTTCTTCAAAAATGCATATTATTTGTGTGTTGGATTTTCTTTGTCTATCTTCAGTATTGGTTTTTCCCTCAAATTATTTTCATCTCATTTTCTTATGTGTTACTCCTTTTTATTTTTTATTTATATTAAGACATTATTTACTGTGTTTATTCATTTTTGTCCACTGTATTTTTTAGTCCAGTGTTAATTTCTAAAATTATTTCCCCCCTTATTTCTAATTCTTGAGTTCTGTCTTCTCATTTCTGAGTTTTTCTAATTCTGATTTATGTGGCTCTTTATATCACATCATTTTATTAACATATTTTTGTTTGTTTTGAAATAGTAAGTTACAGTTTAAATCTGTTTTATGGGATGCCTATCTGGTATGCTTTAGTTGTCTATGGGAATATTATTTTGCTCTATATTCTCTTTTGTTTTATAGTAATTTTGTGTGGGATTTGTTCCCAATACAGTATATACTGATCAATTTTATTTGCAACTAGTTTTCTTGGACTTTTAGAAGGCAGAATTCAGGATATCTTTTCTAGTTTAACAGGCCCCCGCACCCCCTTTTCTATTGTATTCACATAGTGTGCGAGAATATGGTGATTTGCTTTCTGAATTTTCTAGCTCTGTCTCCCTCTCAATTTTTATTTTGACCTTCTCTGTCCTTTGTCTCCATTGTCCATACCCTTTTCAATTTTGATTCCACTCCCACCAATTTCTCTTCAATGTTGAGCCCTCTCTTGGAAGAGAGTCCTGCTCAGTGTAAAGAGTTCACAGGAGCTACTGCTCAATTTCTTTAGACTTTTCCCTGGGTCCCTCGTGTGTCTTCTACACTTAGAGTGGTCAAAACCCTTGTTAGCTTTAGATGTTGTTCCCAAGTTGGCACCCCCTGCTTTTCAGTGAGTACCTGGGTTATTTGGGATTCTATATTCTTTAGGTCACTCCATTTTTCAGTCACTCCATTTGTGCTTCTTCCTTCAGAAATTATGACACTAGGAAGTTCTAGAAATTGGTGGATTTTTTGGTCACAAACTTGTACTTTGGGGTTAGAGGGAGTACCATTTGTGTTATCCATAAGTTTTTAGTTTTATTATCTAGCTGCTCCATCTAAGGGGATTGGGAAGTTACCTAAACCATACTTCCTCTACTGCCTTCCTAGAATCTCCCTCATCTTGCCTTTTATGATTAAAATACATCTGTTTAAATTTTCACCTCATGGAAGACTTGAAAACATTATCTCAAAACATTATCTCATTTTTCCCATGGACTCCTGGAGTCCATAAATTGCCATAAGCATTCTCATGACAATTATCCAAGAACAACCTCTAAGATGATGAGCTGCCCTGTTTAGAGGATCACTTTCAGTAATTTTTCTTAGCTGAATTCTTGCTATGACTCAGACATTTTGAAAGCGGTTTGGAACCTGAGAGATCAATGCCAAGTATTCCTCTGGGGCCGGGGGCAGCAACTTTTCCATTATACACCCAGAATCATCATCTTTCTCAAAACTTCTGCCTTTCAATAGAAAAACATGATCATTAGTTTTAGAATGATTTTCCTTTCAGTAGTTATCACCGATCCCATCTGGACCTGAATAAGCTAAAGATATTTTGGGAGTTGGCATATTTCCACATCTTCTAATGGGCCATATGCCAGGGTTTCATTTTCAAGTTCCCCAAAATCACATGAGAAGTGAGATTTTGATATTATTAACATAGCTTTTTAAAGATAATCGATGAATCATCATATTCAGCCAATTATTCACTTTTATATCACCCTCACAGTATTTACTCAGGATGTTATTTTTTGGGGCCAATCAGTCCCAATGACTGACTTGTCTAAGACATAGACAGTCTTATTAATGAGTCATTGCCTAACACCCTGCATGATTCAAGAATATCTTAAAACAACAGTTATCAGGATTTCCAAATCCAGGAAGAAGATTAAAGGACATTCTTTAAATAGATACAGTCAGTACTACAGCACCTAATTAAACAGATTTCTATTAGGGGGTGAAAATGTCATTAAATTGGCCGTGTGCTGCTGTGTTTAGTTATTCAGGTAAACCTGTGAAGCCAAATGAAAGTTCAAGCAGTCATAAGCTTTCTAATAATGCACCTATTCTAGAATTTTTTCCCAGAAATCAACATCAATTTTGTTAGGCAGTATTCAGAATCCATTACATTCTCCTTTCTTGAAAACTCAGAGAACATCAGCACCATTATCCTATCCATTCCTTTTTCACAATTCTGGCTAGTTAGAGTTTGTCAGAGTATACCAGAAGCAATTCCTTCAGAAGTGACATGGTTCAAATCTTCAGTCCATTCTCAAATGAGGGGAAACATGGCACCCTCACACATTGTTGGTGTGATGTAATCTATTACAAGTATTCTGAAGGGTAATTTGGAATTAGGTACCAAGAAGTCTAAAAAAGAATATTCTCTTTAATTTAGTAATCCCACTTCCAGGAATATATATATTCTAAAGAAACAGTGAGAGCTGTACACAAAAGTTTCTGTGAAAAATATGTTCACTGAAGCACTTTTAGAATAGGGAGATCCTAGAAACAACCATTGTTCCACCACCATTAGGAGAATGGATAATGAAGTATGCAACAGCTACACAGATGGTGGAAAACCATACAGCCAATAAAATATCATGTTTGGGAATACTCAGAACTAGGAAATGATCAGTACATTTAATTTTTTAAAAAGCAAGTTGAAATTGGTATATAAATTATGAATTTAAATTTGTTTTATGCACATGGACACTGCAAGTATCTGTGTGTGCAGAGAGAGAGAGAACACAGAGAAAGAGAGAGAAAGACAAAGAGAGACACAGAGAAAGAATTTTAGACACTAACATCAGGCTATAAGAAATGATGCATTCTTATATTTCTCTAATTTTAATTTAATGTCCTTCAATCCCCTACTCACTCACTGTCATTCTTAGGGCCTCCTTCTACCTCAAAGAAACTTAAAAAAAATATTGGATTTAAGTAGTTACAGAAAATAGATGTAGGGACCAAGTTATTAATCCATGATATTTATCATTTTTTCAATGCTCCTAAGCTACAGGATATTCCTACCAAGTATTGTCCCTACCATTTGTCTCTTAGACACTAATGCTTCTGGAAGCTGCAGGGATGTTTCTCACAGCGGTCCTGCACACTGGCACACATTTGGAACCCTATAACTATTTCCCAATTTGGAGATCTCATTTTTCATTGTTCCCTAGTCCAGGGCACAAAATAAAGTTGCTTGGAAGCAGAGAAGCATCTGTTGGCATTTTGTCCAGGGCTATAACCTGGAAAGGAAGAAACATTCAAATAATTACTAGACAACAGATTCTGGGCTACCACAGTTTACCCTAACATTCAGTTAGTAACATATTAATCTCCGTAGGACTTTCCTTCAAAAAATGTCTCATGAATCATCTTAATTAAGGTTTTTATTAATACTTTTCTTGACCACTCACTCGTACAGCCAATGATTTTGAAGGCCTTGCACACTTTTAAAGAGACAGTAGCCGGATAAGAGAACAGAGAGTAGAGAGTAAAGGGGAAAGATGATTTAGATATGCTGGAAAGGATGGGTGTTTCAGAAGACCTAGAAATGCAGAATAAGAAACGTTTTTCCCCTAGTTCTACCAACAGTAAGGGGCCACAGCAGGTTTTGAGCAAAGGAATAGCCATGTCAAAATATGTTTCCCAGTAACATGAATTTAGCAGCAGGAAAAAAATGGGTGGGGAAAATAATGGGGCAAAAGGAAAACACAGTTAAGTGGATATAATGATGTTGGTTTCCACGCAGAAATAAGGACCAGGGTTTTCATTCCAACCAACTATACAACCTCTCATTTTGGTGACTTTAGCATTACATTTAATACCCTGGTTTTTAAGCTTGTAGTTTGCTCATTTCTAACTATTGCTTCTTCCACCACCTCTCTACTACCTGCTCACTTGGTCATATTCTAGATTTTGTCATTACAAAAAGTGGTATCACTGTATAAGGGTCACCTGTCACCTCACTGTTCAGCAGGATTGATTCCATTTCTCTGGCTAGACAAGGGGGAGTCCTTCCATCCTTCCCCACTCCATGTGTGTCCTTTCTGAAGGTACAGTGGCTAACTCTTCTTGGTGAAGGAAGACTATTCTCCCATAAGAATCATTGATCAGCGTGCTGCCATGTAGGAAAAAGCATGTCAGATCAAGAACTCAATCCCTCTCAGTACTATTTTGTTTTGTTCTGTTTTGTTTCTTCTTAAATGAGCTCATAATAAGAGAATGCAGACTTTTGACTCTCACTTTCCATGACTCAACTTTTCCTTGGTGTTTATAACCAATTCTTTTCATTTTGGAGTATAAATTCAAAGAAAAGGGCTTCAAGACCACAATAAGCTCTCTGGTCATCAGCTTTTATAATTAGTTCCTCAGAGATGTGGCTGCATCTCTGTCAGTGATAAGTAGATCAAAAGTCCCTTATTTTAATTATAGTTGATACAAGGAAGTATTTTTCTTTCCTGAAGTTGTATGAATTGAATTCTGATCACTCAGAGTATGGGTAAAGACTTAAGTCTTTCCATCTAAGTTTAAAATTCTATATTTTCTGTTCTTAAAATGTTTCTCTATCAAGTAAACGTATTTAAAAGACATATTTTGTTACATGCATGTCAAGACAGACCATGAGTCAAATCTAAATTTCCTTTTAGACTAATACTATAAATCAATAACATCTGTTGATAAGAACTTATAAGGAATATGAAATGTTAAAAAAATTCTTCATTATAAATGGCAATTGCCATCCTATTTGAGAAGCGATTGAGGTTCCTTGGATGTGTGTTTCTCTTTTATTAATATGTAAGATGAAAATAAATATATTTTAAATTAGAGTGCATTTTCTACAGGAAATCATCACTATTCATGGGAAATGGGAGAATCTTCTTCAAAATTTTTAAGCTATTTCTTTGTCTAAAATCATAAAAAGTTTGGATGACAAATTTCAGGATAGAAAAAGCAATGTATAATTTCAGGGCAGGCTCAAGTGGCCACTCCAATTTACCTTTTTAGTTTGCATTTACCTTAGTAGAATAAGCCCTCTAACTTTTCTCAACCTCTATAAAACTTTTCAATGTCTGATTTATACAATCCACAAATCATTTTACTGTTTTATTTTGTTTTAATATGTGTGTTTCATTTTTGTCTAGATGATAACCTCTTAAGGATAAACACGATTTCTATTTGTTTTTAAATTTTTCTTTAGGACTCAGCACTACACCTGGAACATGGTAGGTGCGGAATAAATATAATAGCTAATCTTCCTAACACAATTTTTAGTGATTAGGTGAGTTTTTCCCAAACCTATATATATTAGAACCACTTGGGTAATGTAAAACAAAATCCAGGTCCTACTCAGGTTTCCTGAATCTGTGAGTAATAGGGCTAAGGAGTTGTTAGATACTGATGTAATCTATCTACTGCATTGAGCACTGCTCAGTACTCTATTAGTTATTTTATTTAAAATACTCTCAACAATCAATTTAAATTACTCTAAAAAATCCTATAAAGTTGATGTTAACAACTATGTTACACTAATAATAATAATAGTAATAGTAATAATAATAAACAATTATGTTAACCAAAATTTCAGAAACAGAGATCTGATTGAAATAAAGAGGTGTTTCTTTGGGGTTTGTTAGGACTGCAGCCTGGAAGATACAGATTCAAGAAGCGCTTGAATTGTGTTCTGCTGGACTACAAAATGGGGGAGGTTTATAAAGGCCAAAATTGCAAGGCCATAGTCAGTTACATGAGTTGTGTATCAAGAATTATCACTGGAGCTGGCAAAAAGTAAGGGTGCTTGTTAAACAAGAAGTGGCTGGGGTCTGAAATGATTGCATAGTTACAAGGGGGAAAAACCTTAAGATACAAGGTTACAGCTAGCAGATATTGTTCTGAAAACAGCTTCTGTCCTTGGGTTAGGTATAAATTAAGATTAACTTGAACTTTCTCAGTGGTGCAAGGATGTGTCTGAGGCCAGGTCCTCAAGGGCCACCAGACTCGATTTGTGTGTGTCTGAACAGTGATTACTCCATTCTAATTTCAATTTGTCATCAGTAATGATAACAGCTAACATCTGCTATGTGCTTATTCTATACCAAAGTTTAAATGTCTTTCACTCATTAACTGATAAGAGGACAAAAGGTGTTAAGTGACTTCCTGATATCTGGAAGCTAGCACATGGAAGAGGCTGGATTTGAACTCATGTTTTCAACAGCAAAACTTTTTTCACTGCATCATGATGTCTTCCAGCAAAAAGTTTATTTGCTAACTTACAGCAAAATGCAACATTCTCACATTACTTAAAAGCACCCTAATCACACTTCTCCCATTCTCTCTTTGGTTTTTGTTTTCTGAGATTTCTATTCAGGGGAGGCTAGTCTGCCCAAAGTTTCCTCAACCAATCTCTAAGGTATCTTCAAGGCTATTTTACAAGCAGAAACCATAGCTGTCTCAGACTTCTCTATTTACCAAAATGATTGAGGCCAATAACCTGGATTACTAGTCTACACAGGCCAGATGTAGAGAATATGGGAGTAGTCCCTCTGCGAGGAAAAAAAATATTGATAAATAAGTAACTCAGAGTATAATAAAATTACCTTCCATTATAGAGGGCTAGCCACTGACCCTATTCTTAACAATTGCTTTTTTTCCAATACTTAATCAAAGTTAATCTTACAAAAAGTTCAGTATTTTATGATCTTTCCGATTTCCTTATCAGTCCCATTTCAGCTGTGCTGTGTAAACAAATTTAGGCTCTCCCTGATATCTGATGAGACTTTCATTTTACTTTTTAAAATCATTAAGACTGGAATCATAGTCACCATTCAACCTCCTCTGCCTACTCCTCAAAACCCCTGCCACAAAACAAAATCCAGGGGTTCTCACTGAAGCTGGATTCACTTACATGGTAAAAAATAAGGTGTATAAATGCTGTGTCAAAGTTAGCAGTTCTGTACTTGACAGGATGCCACATACAAGCTAAAATGTCCAGATAAAGCACATGATGGAAAAGACTTGGGAATTTGGAGTGGAACGCCTTGGGTTGTGGAACTGTTTCTGGCTTTTACCAATTTGTTCAAAAAAGTCACCATTCTGAACCTCAGTTTTCTCATTTGCAAAATGTATATAATAATATGTATGTGGTAAGGTTGTGATGAAGACTAATGAGATAATATATGCCTCACTGCCTCCCACCCCACCCAACAGGGACTAACTAGCACACTGGTCTCGGTGTGCATTTCCTTCCAGTCCACTGATGAGCCTTGCCTCCGTAGGGAAGTGGGGACAAAGTCTGAAGCTGCACTTAACCTTGTGCCTACACTAAGTCAACACTGGGCAGTCTCTGCCACTCACGCTGACTGACACATGCCCCTCAGGATTCCCATCAAGTTAACTCAGAGTTCTAAGACTTCAGACACAAACTAGAAATCCTGTAAAACCGATATCATGCAATGGTGAGAGGAAAGAGAAAAGCAATGTGAGATTTATGTAATAAATGTGTGTGGGCAGAGAGGTGAGGCAGGCACCATCTTAAAGGAATAAAGTCTTAAGGATATGGTTTTTATATCTCACTAATATCCTTCATTGATTGTCCAGACATCAGCCTTATTTTTTTAAATAAATAAGAATAAGGAAAGCATAATTTGTCCATGCAAAGTGCTCCCAAGTGCTCTATTTCCATTGAAAGAGTGGTGTACAGGGATGAAGAAACACAGGTACCTCTAGATCTTGGAATATCATATACTAAGAGTGCCAACAATTATTCAAAAAGTATAGCAGAATTTTATGAAACTTTTCACATCTCTATTTCTCATTTGATCCTCTCAACAACTCTCTGAGATAGACAAGGAAGATATCATTGTTGTCCCCATTGTATAAATGAGAAAACTGTGACACTTATCCACTATGTCATGCTGCATAATAACCCCCAGATTTCAGTGGGTTACAAAGACAAGTGTCTACTTCTCACTCATGTACAGGGTAGTTGTGAATTACCTTGGCTGTGTTTCATATCTCCTTTATTCTAGGACCAAGGCTGAAGTAGCAGCTCTCTCATTTGCATAGCAGAGGTGAAAGGGAAATGGTGGAAGCACGTATAGTTCTTAGAGCTTTGGCTGAGACTTAGAATACAACACTCTACTCACATTTCTTTGGCTAAAGCAAGTCACATGTTCAAGCCTATTTTTAGAAGTAGATGGACTATAATCCTTTTACAGGGAACAGAGGGAAAAACAGGACAACAACATGCACAGAGAGAAAGTATTAGAGGTGAAATTAAAACTGAGATTTTTCTGATCCTGAAGTGCAGTACTATTAGACCTAGCATACTCCAGTGGTGAATGGACATAGTCAACACTGAAAACTAATCTACTGAATGAGTTAATGAAAGAAAGAAAAACAGGATGAATGAGTGTTATCCATGTGGTTTCCCCTTCTTTGTGTGAGAATTCTAGTGGATAATTATTGAGACTTTTGATTGCCAGATATCTTAGATGTCTCCACACAACTCATAACCATGTAGGATTGAGCCCAGGAGACTAGGACAAACACCAGAAATACACCAACACAGTCTAAAAGAAATGCCATAACAGGAGAGTTTCTCTACAAGATAATAAACTCTGCTACACTTCAAGAGCAGTCTTTGAATAAAAGCTAAAGATTAACAATTCTTACCAGTAGGACATTGAGAAGATGGACATGAAGTTCATCATGGTTAAAGGTTCTGATTATTTCACAAATACACTCATATGAATGAGTGAAAGACTTGATTTATAAAGTAGAGTGTCAAGAAGGTGCACCTGTGCAGGTTGGAATGCACAGCTTGTTATTTCAATTCAGCTTTTCCCCCAATTAGACTGCCAACTTCCTTCTTAGTCATTCAACAAGTATTTACTGTGAGCCAATTATATGCCAGAAATGATTTAAGGTACAAGAGATATAAATTTTAAAAGGAATAAACATTTCCTCTTCACATGAACCTTCTTTTCTAGTGTAATAAAGAATGATTTCTCTGACTGCATATATAAGAAAATAAAATATATGGAAAGTCAGATCGTCATAAATTCTACAGAAAAAAAAAAGGGAGTAAGAAATCTCAGGGGAAGAGATTGGTAGGGCAAATTGTAATTTAATAGAACGGTCATGGAAGGATTTGAGAAGATGACCCTTGAACAAAGGCCAGAATGCATTGAGGAAGCAAACCATGTAGATCTGGGTAAGAGTGTTCCAAGCAGAGGAAACAGAGAGTATTCAGCAGGTCTAAGAAAAAATGAGCAGCCCCTGTGGCTGGACCTGAGTCAATCAAAAGAGGATAAAGGGAAGAAATTAGTTCAGAAGGGTAACTACTGTAACCCCTGCTTTGTAACCAATGCAAAAGATGGAGTTCGGTAAAAGTTTGTTGACTGAGATAAGGCATCAATAAGCATTAGTTAGATTTGAACAGTGGAGATAAGGTAGATGAAGAAATACTGCATAACTTGGAATATCTGTGGAGTTTTACAGTGTCTGAATCCCACCCTGTGATGCCAGACGCTGTTCAGCTCTGCATGGCAGAAGGATATGAGCATGAATCATCACTGACTCACGGACCCAGCTCATTTCACCTCCAGTGCTTGCCTTAAGTCACCATGACCTTTCCTGACCCCTTGTAATGGCAGCACAGTGGGGACCACAGTTCCTGGACAGTGCACCGTGAATAGGGTGGTAAGCCAGTACTGTTTCTTGTCCCTGGGAGTGAAAGGGAAAGTGAAGCCAAAGAACAATGATTTAATGCCACATTTTTCTTCCCTCAATCGAGAAATGTATCTGAAAATCACCATAAAACTGCCTATTTTTAACAAGTAGTCTTGGCAAAGTGATTTTGGTCTTTTTCAGAGAGTCAAGGACTTTTTAAAGACATTAAAGAATTTATTACTTTTACTCGTGTAGAATAAAAGATAATACAGAAATATAGGGATCACAGAATCCTGAAGTATTTCTTTTAGAAACATCCTGGTTGGAAAAGGAGTTTCTATTTTTAAGAGGGAGATGAGACTATGTTATCTTAAATCCTTTTTAACACAAAGTTTGTATAATATTAATCCGCTAAATTGTAAAAATTCAAATACTGTTTTGATTGAGGTAGAAATTTAGCCAAATGCCTTTACACTGTTCCCAACTGCTATGGACTGAATTGTATCCCCCAAATTCATATACTGACACTCAAACGCCCAAGACGACTGTATCTGGAGAGAAGGTCTTTAGGAGGTAATTAAGGTTAAGTGAGGTTATAAGGGTGGGGCCAAAACTTCATAGGTCTGTGGCCTTATAAGAAAGAGAGAGAGATTTCTCTTTCTCTCTCTCTGCCATGTGAGGACACAGTGAGAGGGCAACCAATAGCAAGCCAGAAAGACAGCCCTTACAGACACTGACTCTGCTGGTATCCTAATCTTGGATTTGCTGTCCCCAGAACTGTGAGAAAATAAGTTTCACTTGTTTAAGCCACTCAACCTGTGGGATTTGGTTATGGCAACCTGAGCAGATTAAGACACCAACCTGCCCACCATTCTAGAAATGATGTTTATTCCTGAAGGAAAAATTGATTCATAGCTCAGTCTTGTTTGGGAGATAAATTCTGAAAATTTATACAACAGTCAAATATATGTGAGACTTTAAGATCGTGTCTTAGGCTGCCAATGTCTCACTGGTATGGACTGTGCCTACTGGTCCACCACCAGCACATGGGGTGAATGGAAAAATGCATGCAAAGAATCTGCTCTCTGGTAAGACTCTGGGAAAGAAGGAAAATACTGAACAATATGTTGCCTTGCAGCACCCATGTGAAATGAAAGCCTTACGGTCTTTAGCACCCACCTCTGTGCTCATTATATGTCAGGATACCAAGCAGTAGAAAACTCATTTGTGCTTTTTATTTTTCTAATTTAAAATTACTGGCTTGATACTAGCTCACTCAGTATCAAGATTCTGTCTCGAGATCAACAAAAGCAATCACTTTTTTTTTTTTATCATCTTTATTGGAGTATAATTGCTTTACAATGGTGGGTTAGTTTCTGCTGTATAACAAAGTGAATCAGCTATACATATACATACATCCCCATATCTCCTTCCTCTTGCGTCTCCCTCCCACCCTCCCTATCCCACCCCTCTAGGTGGACACAAAGCACCGAGCTGAAATCCCTGTGCTACGCAGCTGCTTCCCACTAGCTATCTATTTTACATTTGGTAGTGTACATATGTCCATGCCACTCTCTCACTTCATCCCAGCTTATCCTTCCCCCTCCCCGTGTCCTCAAGTCCATTCTCTATGTCTGCGTCTTCATTCCTGTCCTGCCCCTAGGTTCTTAAGAACCTTTTTTTTTTCTTTTTTAGATTCCATATATATGTGTTAGCATACGGTATTTGTTTTCCTCTTTCTGACCTACTTCCCTCTGTATGACAGTCTCTAGGTCCATCCACCTCACTACAAATAGCTCAATTTCATTTCTTTTTATGGCTGAGTAATATTCCATTGTATATATGTGCCACATCTTCTTTATCCATTCATCTGTCGATGGACACTTAGGTTGCTTCCATGTCCTGGCTACTGTAAATAGAGCTGCAGTGAACATTGTGGTACATGACTCTTTTTGAATTATGGTTTTCTCAGGGTATATGCCCAGTAGTGGGATTGCTGGGTTGTATAGAAATTCTATTTTTAGTTTCTTAAGGAACATCCATACTGTTCTCCATAGTGGCTGTATCAATTTACGTTCCCACCAACAGTGCAAGAGGGTTCCCTTTTCTCCACACCCTCTCCAGCATTTATTGTTTGTAGATTTTTTGATGATGGCCATTCTGACTGGTGTGAGATGATACCTCATTGTGGTTTTGATATGCATTTCTCTAATGATTAGTGATGTTGAGCATCCTTTCATGTGTTTGTTGGCAATCTGTATATCTTCTTTGGAGAAATGTCAATTTAGGTCTTCTGCCCATTTTTGGATTGGGTTGTTTGTTTTTTTGTTATTGAGCTGCATGAGCTGCTTGTATATTTTGGAGATTAATCCTTTGTCAGTTGAAAAGCAATCACGTTTTAATGCCATTGGTAGACTTAGGTACCTGAGATTTAGCAATACCCTCAAATAGATGTCAGCACATAAAAAAGAAAAAAAAAGTTTATTGCACACAAGAAATTCTAAGTACATAAAAGAGTACCAATTCTTACCCCTAGATGTTTTTAAAGTCATTCCCATGGGACTAAGACATTCTTATTATTAGTACAAGGCAGATTATCCAAACTTCCATTTTTCCTTTCAGTTAGTTTGACCTTGTAAGTCATAAAATGTTACAATTCTTATTAAAAGAGAAAGAAAAAAATCATTAAAAATAACTTAGGCCTCTTCCCTGACTAGTTGGTGAGAGTCCTGGCAGACTGGAGGTAAGGTCGGCACTTGGAAAGGGAACCCTTCTACACTGTTGGTGGGTATGTAACTTGGTGCAGCCATTGTGGAAAACAGTATGGGGGTTCCTCAGAAAACTAAAAATAGTTATCATATGATCCAGCAATCCCACTCCTGGGCATATATCCAGAGAAAACTCTAATTCAAAAAGATACATGCACCCCTATGTTCATAGCAGCACTATTTACAATAGCCAGGACATGGAAGCAACCTAAATGTGCATCAACAGGTGAATGGATAAAGAAAATGTGGTACATATGTACAATGGAATGTTACTCAGCCATAAAAAAGAGCGAAATAATGCCACGTGCAGCAACATGAATACAATTAGAGATTATCATACTAAGTGAAGTCAGTCGGAAAGACAAATACCATATGATATCTCTTATATGTGGAATCTAAAATATGATACAAATGAACCTATCTATGAAACAGAAACAGGGACATAGAGAGTACACTGGTGGTTGTGAAGGGGGAGAGGGGTGGGAGATGGTTGTATTGGGAGTTTGGGGTTAGCAAATGCAAAGTGGTATCAATAGGATGGATAAACAGCAAGGTCTATTGTATAGCACAGGGAACTATATTTAATATCCTGTGATAAACCATAATGGAAAAGAATATGAGAAGAATGTGTGTTTATATATGTATATATGTATAACTGAGTCACTTTGCTACACAGCAATAATGAACACAACATTGTAATTCAACTATACTTCAATAAAAAACAAATTAAAAAAAAAAAAAGCTGGCTCTTGGCAAGCAGAGTTCATTGCCTCCTTGCTGGAGCAGCAGAGGAAATGTATTTTTTTCCCTTCCATAAACCCAGAAGGCACATTTTTGCCATGTGTTAATCTAGAAAAGGAGACCCAGGGTAGCTGGCTCCCACAAATGTATGAACTTTGTATTTAAAAATATTAACATTAAAAGCATCAATGTGAGGGCCCTGACCCATCCAACTAGAAATAATCTGTGACACTTGTGTGAGGAACTGATGACATCTGCCAAGTGTTCTGTCAACTCGTCTTCTCTATTCCTTCTTTCTCTGACTCCTTACTTGGTGCATTTCAATCTATCATCTGCCCGGTATGATTCCCTCCTATCCTAGGAAGGCAATGTAGAAAAATAGCAAAGTACTATTATCAAGTTTTAGAATCAGCCATCTGGTCCATTTAATAGCTGCATGATCTTGGACAAGTTATTTCATCTCTTTATGACTCAATCTCCTAATTTCTAATAAGGGAACATAATGGTACCTAATTTTAGGATTGTTAGATGGATTCAATGAAATAGGCAATACCCCATGCCTACAGCAAATGTTCAAAATATTAGCCATTATTATTTCATTTTGGGATTCATGTAAAGTGAGATTATTAATCTACTTTTCTAGATCTTTTGTCTTATTCCTTTCTACTTCTAAGGATATCAGGGGGAGAAAAATTGGCATGATTCCCATATAGAAATTTTATAACATTACACAACTGTCCTCTAGGGGAACTCTTCAGCTCTCTGTGCATCTTGCTCTTTTCTCTTGGTTTCTCAGTTCTATCTTATTTTGCTGTTCTCTATCATTCCTCCCTCAAGGCCCAATGGTTTTTCATCTCTATTTCTATGCAAAGCCTGAATTCCCTATATTCTCTTTTGTTGCCATCTGAGCATCTTCTCTGTGTTCACCTGGGTAGGTGTCCTTAGCACCAATTGTTCTCTCTCCCTGTCTTCCTTGGCCAGGCAGCTGGGCCAACTGTGTCCCCTTTGCTTTAGAATAAAGGTCTTGGAGAAGTTTCACAACTTTTCCCCTTTGGTCCATTAAGTTACAAAGAAAATTCACATCTATTGAATTTACAGAGGCTACTGCTAGGTTCTTACCCCTTCACACTTCCGCACTCTTTTTTGCCTCCTTCTTTCAGCTTTATTTGACATCTCTCCTGCTTTCTCATTCTCTGACTCTAATTTGAGTGATAAGCTTTCACTTTGACTTACACACCAATCTGTTTCTGGGCTCTGGGTCTTCCTGCCTGCTTGTCCCTTTGATTGGAATTTTCTTCTCTTTCCTGTTTACTTGATCAATATTTTTTTTTATCTTTTATATGTCAACTTAGATGTCAGGAAACTTAGTGTGATCTCTCAGGTTTCTCATTTTATGTATTCAGTGTATATTGTGCTTCTGTGAGACACATTTATTAAAATTAAATTACTTCTATATTTATTTGTCAACTGGTTGCCTTCTGCACCAGACCATAAGTTGCTGTTTTGTTCAAGGATACAACTCCAGCACTTACCACCATGGCTGGCAGATAGTAAATTCTCAGTAATACCTTGAATGGATGAATGAATGAATGAACATGTGATTTGCACATCCCTTTCCCATTACTTCTCATGGTAAATATAACTTCTTCTTTGACTAGTTCCTCTACCAAAGCTAATCATCCTCTACTATAATACAACATGCCAGGCAGAAGGTTCATTTTTCCCTCCATTCCAGAATTTTATATTTATACTTTTCAGTCCAAATTCAAATAAGCATATTTGCTGAACTCTCAGAGATTCAAAATATCTCTTTAATCAATTCCCAATATGTAGCTGTTGATTCTTTCAGCCTTAGTTTGCTCAGCAGAGTCGTATGGTTTCTGTCCGTAAGAGTCTCCCCTGTACTCTATGGCTAAAGAGCTCCTCTCAATGCCTGTGAAGCAGACCAAGGTCAATCTCCTCTTGACAACTTTCACTAAATAGCCTCTTCCCCTCACTGTGGTCCACACTTTTTTTCCTTTTCTTTCTTATACTCCTTGTCTTTGTGGTTCTTGCTGAAGATCAGAGAGCCATATACAGGTATCTTTCAAATCTGTTTCTGCTGCCTTTGTCTTGTCTCTTTCTAGCAGGTATTTTGGGATTAAAGCCCGGCATGCTTCCACTCCATTTCTGCCTGCCTGCTCCGCAACCTGGGGGAGGTTTCTTGCTTGTCAGCACTTTCTCCAGTCGTAGTTTTTCACTCTTCTTTTTAAACCTCACTATGGAGGAAATACTTGGACCCTCGTGATAACCCCAAAAGTCAGCAAGCATCAGATAAGATTTTGGGAAAACTGTGGATTTAGGGACAGAGAATCTATAGAGAATCTCCACTTAAGGTTGAAAATTTCTTCTCCTAATATGTGAAGCAAGTATATGTTTTGGTGGAGAATTTGATTCTCCAAAAATGCTTCGTGTGAGCTGCCCATAAGAAAGCCAGTTGGAGTGATAAAGGTCAAATTTCCCAGGGGACTCTGAATATTTATGTCCACGGAGAGGGACTTGGGGCCCAGAACCAGAGTCCTCCAGTCATCTCAGCCTGGCCTGGTGGGACCTTCAGTGGGAACCAGAAGCCCTGGGGGCAAGTCACTCCAATCAGCTGCTGGTGCCGAGTTACAGGCAGAGGAAGAGAAGCTGAAGAATGTAGACTAAGGTGACAATAAAATAAAGATGTCTTGCAAAAAACAGAGAGCAGCTGTGCAGGGCCAAGGACTGGGAAGGTAGGGAAAGGGAAAAAGGTAAGTATTGCTGTGGATTATAAATTGTAATTTTAACATTTTAGCCAATACTGAATTCCTTCTTTAATTACTTTTGGCTTTTAGACTGGTTTTTTTTTTTTTTGGACTGCAGTGCTGTGCAGAGACTGGGCCACAGGGTTGTGTTTTTTTTGGTTTGGCTTTTGTTTATTGGTTTTTGTGGGTGTTTTTCCTTAATGTTGTTCTTTTCGGATTTCATTTCTTGCCTGTGGTTTTGTACTTAGTTACAATTCTCAGCTATGCTTCTGATGAACAAAATCAACACAGATCTTATGCCAAGGGGATATTTTTGCCATGACTGCCTGACCACTGGATACAGGGTGTAGGGAGTAGGGCTAAATTAGATGTGAGTCATTATGGTTCTTGGAATATAAGTACAAGGTCAGTGGGGAGAATGTACAATTGAGGACAGGATGCTGCAGGCAGACAGACTCACACAGCATTACATGAAATTGTAAACTTGAAAGGAGTGTAGTTTTTAATCTGAACTCCATGGATCCTCAAAATCATAAGATATCAGAGTCCTTTTAGGGCAGCAAGAGGAGTCAGGGGAAATCAGTCAAGAAGGCAGAGTAGGAGGTCATGAAACTCACCTCCCTCCATGAACACATCAAAAATACATCTACGTGTAGAACAATTTCACTGGAAACTGGCAGAAGGACTCCTGTACAGCCAAAGCTGTTAGAAAGATCCACATGTAATCAGGTAGGAAGGGAAGAAAAGTGAACAGATTGGGACTTGTGCCCCTGGAGGGGACTCAGAGGAGAAGGGAGAATACACAGGTGGAGACCTACCCCTGGAGAGTGAGTGGTGAAAACCACAGATTGGGTACCCTAGGCCTGGGGTCCCACACAGAGGAGATGAGCTCCCTTGGCTGGTTGGAGGACCTTTGGGACTAACAGGAGGGCAGTGGGAAGACTGGACCTTGCTCATGAGGAGTTTGTACCCACTGGCTTGCCCCCAAAAGCAGAGTGGAGAGTGCAGTTAGAAGAATGCTCTAGTGGCTGCCAGTTTTCCTGCAACTGCCTCTATGTGAGACTCCGCCTGAGCCAAGCCAACCCTCCAGCCCCACTTTCTCCACATCACACCATGGCACAGGATCCAGGGCTGTCACAACCAAAGAGAAAACTTGGCCATGGGATGCAGCGGCAACCTAGTCCCAGGATGGAGCCTGGCTTGGGGAAGGGCAGCAGCCATTATTACACATACTCAAGCAGTGCATCAGAAGAAGCCCAGAACTCTGACAGTGTTCTGCTCACACCCAGATATACACTGAGGGTCCACGTGGGCCTTGCCTGCCCTGCGACCCCACAACAGTTATATGCCGAAAAGTGTACAACGTGGAAGAAATGAACAAATTTCTAGAAACTTATGGCATGCCAAGACTGAATCAAGAAGAAACAGACAATTTGAATAGACCGATCACTAGTAGTGAAATTGAATTTGTAATAAAAAACCTCCCAGTAAACAAAAGTCTAGGACCAGATGGCTTTACTGGGGAATTCTAACAAACATGCAAAGAAGAGCTAATACCTATCCTCAAATTATGCAAAAAATTGAAAAGGATGGAGCACTCCCAAATTCATTCTATGAGACCACC
Source organism: Balaenoptera musculus (assembly GCF_009873245.2). NCBI lineage: Eukaryota > Metazoa > Chordata > Mammalia > Artiodactyla > Balaenopteridae > Balaenoptera > Balaenoptera musculus. The sequence continues at coordinate 36,664,604 of NC_045800.1, read as the reverse complement.
ATTACCCCAATTCCAAAACCAGAAAAAGACACTACAGAAAAAAAAATTATAGGCCAATATCTTTGATGAATATAAATGCAAAACTCCTCAAATATTAGCAAACCAAATCCAACATATAAAAAGGATCATATACCATGATCAAATAAGATTATTCCAGGGTTACAAGGATGGTTCAAATTTTGAAATCAATCAATGTGATACACTACATTAACAAAGGGATAAAAAATCACCTGATCATCTCAATAGACACAGAAAAAGCATCTGACAAAATTCAACATCCATTCATAAAAATTCTCATCCAAGTGGGTACAGAGAAAACATCTCTCAACATAATAAAGGCCAGTTATGATAAACCCACAGCTAACATCATACCCAACAGTGAAAAGCTGAAAGCTTTTCCTATAAATTCAAGAAGAAGACAAGGATGCCCACTCTCATTCCTTCTATTCAACATAGTATTAGAAGTCCTAGCTACAATAATCAGTAAGGAAAAGAAATAAAAGGCATCCGAATTGGAAGGGAAGAAATAAAACTGTCACTATTTGCAGATGACATGATACTTTATATAGAAAACCCTAAAGTCTCCACCAAAAAACTATTAGAACTAATAAGTGAATTCAGGAAAGTTGCAGAATACAAGATTAATATACATAAATCTGTTGCTATACACTAATAATGAATTATCAGAAAGAGAAAGTTTAAAAATCCCATTTAAAAATCACACCAAAAAGAATAAAATACCTAGGAATAAACTTAACCAAGAAGGGGAAAGACATATATTCTGAAAACTATTAAACACTGATGAAGGAAATTGAAGATGATTCAAAGAAATGGAAAGGTAGCCAGTGTTCATGGATTGGAAGAATTAATATTGTTAAAATGTTTATATTACCCAAAGCAATCTACAGATTTCATGCAATCCTTATCAAAATACCCATGACATTTTTCATAGAACTAGAACAAGTAATCCTAAAATTTATATGGAACCACAAAAGACCCCAAATAGCCAGAGCAATCTTGAGAAAAAAGAACAAAGCTGGAGATATCACCCGTCTTGACTTCAGACTATACTACAAAGCCAAATCAAAACAGCATGGTACTGGAACAAAAACAGACATGTAGATCAATGGAACAAAATAGAGAGCCTAGAAATAAATCCATGCACCTATGTTCAATCAATCTATGACAAAGGAGACAAGAATATACAATGGAGAAAAGAGAGTCTCTTCAATAAGTGGTGCTGGGAAAGCTGGACAGCTACATGTAAAAGAATGAAATTAGAACATTCCTCATGCATGTACAACAATAAACTCAAAATGGGTTAAAGACCTAAAGGTCAGACTGGAAACCATAAATTCCTAGAAAAGAAAATAGGCAGAATTCTCTTTGTCATAAATTGCAGCAATATTTTCTGGATCTGCCTCCTACAGCAAAATAAATAAAAGCAAAAATAAACAATGAGACCTAATTAAACTTAAAAGCTTTTGCACAGAAAAGGAAGCCATCGACAAAACAAAAAGACAACCTACTGAATGGGAGAAAATATTTGCAAAGGATATGACTAATAATGGGTTAATATGCAAAATATAAACAGCTCATATAACTCAATATCAAATAAGCAAACAATCAATCAAAAAATGGGCAGAAGATCCAAATAGACATTTTTCCAAAGAAGACATACAGATGGCTAAGAGATAGATGAAAAAATGCTTGACACCACTAATTATTAGAAAAATGCAAATCAAAACAACAATGAAATATCACCTCACACATGTCAGAATGACTATCATCAAAAAGTCTACAAATAATGCATGTTGGCGAGGATGTGGAGAAAAGGGAAACTTGTGAACTGTTGGTGGGAATGTAAATTGGTGCAGCCACTATGGAAAACAGTATGGAGGTTCCTCAAAAAAAAAAAAAAAAAACTAAAAATAGAACTACCATATGATCCAGCAATTCCACTCCTGGGTATATATCTGAAAAAATAACCAAAAATACTAATTCAAAAAGATACATGCACTCTGATGTCCATAGCAGTACTATTTACAATAGCCAAGATATGGAAGCAACCCAAGTGTCCATCAACAGATGACTGGATAAAGAAAATGAGGTATAGTGTGCATATATATATATATATATATATATATATATAATAGTTATATATTATGTTTATAATAAAATCAAAATATATATTACTTTATATATATTATACAAAATGGAATATTACTCAGCCATAAAAGAATGAAATTCTGCCATTTACAGCAACATGGATGGACCTACAGAATATCATGCTTATTGAAATAAGTCTGACAAAGATAAACACTAGATGATACCACTTACATGTGGAATCTAAAAAATAAAATAAATGAATGTATATAGCAAAACAGAAACAGACTCACAGATATAGGAAACAAACTAGTGCTTATCATTTTGGAGAGGAGAGAGGGGAGGAGCAAGATAGGTGTAAGGGATTAAGAGATACAAACTACTATGCATAAAATAGATAAGCAACAAAGATATATTGTACAGCACAAGGAATTATAGGCATTACTTTGTAATAACTTTTAATGGAGTATAATCTGAAAAAATACTGAATCACTATGCTGTACACCTGAAACTAACATAATATTGTATTCAATAAATCAATTATATTTCAATAAAAAAGGAGGTCAATGTTAGACCTACTTGGAACAGCTGTACATTATTGCTGCCCCAGTGGAGAGGGATTCCCCAAGGACTGGGCTGCTTCTGTGGAACTTTAGTGAAACAGGGTTTTAATCCATGGGTATAAATGGTCTTCCTCCAGAAACAATAAATTCTCATGAAGAACCAAGCCAGAGAACAGAGAAAAGACCTTTGAGTCATGGTTTAAATACGTCATTAATGCGGTGCCGGGATTTAAGTCCTCAGAGGCTGATAAATGCTCTTGCTGAGTGACAGCCCACACACCCTCAAGGCTGTTCCCAGTTGTGCAGCTACAGAGACAGTTGTCCCCAGGGAGAACTGTGGTACTTTGTAAGACAAGTGTGGGGTAGGTAGAGAGCAGCTGGGACTTACAAGACTAACTTATGACCAGGTATCAGTGGACAGGGCAGAATTGCTACAGGCTAAGTGTTCAGAGCAGAACTCCAACAGTGAATTTCTCACCAGGGCTGTAAAATGATGCTCGGAGTATTAAAACCAAACCAAAACAACAGAAAAAAATGTTGGAGCAAATGGTGGAACCAATTAGGGCCCAGATTCACTAAGCAATTTTGTAATTCACGGTAACGCAAAGGGGTTCCCGGAATTTTCTCTGTAAGTGAAGCTAATCAAAGCCCAGGGATGGAAGAAGGATTTCACATCGGTACTTTCACAATGAGGCAGAATATTAGAGCTTTGCTCAGTGATGACCAAGTGGACTCAGGCAGCCTGGATGCTGAAGGAAATCAGGTCTCCTGAAGTCAGATCTTCCCTACTCAAGCCAGGTCATGGTAAGTGCAGTAAGAAGCTCCTTCATCCCAATTTGGGGACAGACCCCTGGAAGGTTGGAAGCTGAATTCTGAAACTTGATTCCAATGAGGTTGTGTTGCTATAATCATTCCCTCGTATTTCCTCTTCCATAGCATAGTGGAACACTCTAAATAACCATGGTCGCGCTGTCTACAGTTTTAACAGTTTCAGAGAGCTCTGCCTTCAGTTAGAACAGCAATGAACAACTAGCAGCCTTCTGTTCACAAGAAACAGAGAAATTAGGAAACATCATATTCCTCACCTTTCCAGGGTCACAGACCTTTGAGGGGAGAAAACTGAAACCTTCAACTGTCATTTTCCCTGCAGGAAACTCTCCGATCCTTAAATACAAAGATTGCAAGATGGGACCTAATGGAACATCAGAATGATGCTTCTCATGGGTTTCCATACGCTTATTTCCACGAGGGGTGGTAGATGATCAGGGAAGATAGAGTGACTGTGTCCTCTTGGCATTTTCCAATGATAAATCCCAGCCCTCCAATGGCAGCAGAAATTATGAAGGCCCAGCAGTTATCAAAACACAGAATGGGAAAATGTTTGTGGAAGTTGGGGAGAGAAAAACATGGGCAAAGATAAACTGGATAATTACTGTCTCATTTATGGACAAATGAGAATCCATAGGTATCAAGTTAGAATAAAGACAAAGAGGGATTTGATAACGTTTCCTCATGTTATATAATTGGATCCATTCACGTTCTTTGAAAATCAGAGTGAAGACATTTAAAATTACTTGTTCTGATTTATGCCTTGAATGCAACTCTGCTCAGCACTTGGCACCCACAGAGTCTAAAATCTATTATTCTTTATTCATTGTCTTAGTTCGGGCTTCTATAATAGAATACCAGAGACTGGCTGGCTTATAAACAGTACAATTTCTCACAGTTCTGGAAGCTGGGAAGTCCAAGATCAAGATGCCGACAGATTCAGTGTCTTGTGAAAACCCCTTCCTATAGACAGCCGTCTTCTCCCTGTATCCTCACATGTTGGAAGGGCACTAGAGAGCTCTATGGGGTCTCTTTTCTAAGGGCACTAACCCCATTCATGAGAGCTCTGCTCTCAAGACCTAAGCACTTCCCAAATGCCCGCCTCCTAATAGCATCACATTGGGGATTAGGATTTTAGCATATGAATTTTGAGGGGACACAAACATTCAGGCTATGTCATTCATAGAAAATATCAATAGGTATTATACCCTTTTTATCAGGTAGGAAATAAAAAGGCAGTTAATACCTCATCAAATGGTTACCCTGAGATTAAGATTCTGCCAATGTTTACGAGGAGAAAGGAAAATTCAACTTTTGTCTCCCAGTCTTTCTTAGAGGTAATATTACTTTGCGTGCGTGCATGTACGTGTGTGTACCCACTTGATTAGACGGAATTACTGTGTATTAAGTACATGTGATAATGAACTTTTAAAACTCTATGATAGACTTCTAAGTATGATTATCTTTTCTTTCCTAAACAGGTTATAAATTCCTAGTGGAGTGGAACCATATAGGACTCTTTGTAAATTGTCTTTCTCCTTTACCTAAACTTGCCTTGCTGTTCTCATTCCTATTTCATTTTCTTTTTTTTTTAAGATTTTTTTTTTTGATGTGGACCATTTTTAAAGGCTTTATTGAATTTGTTACAATATTGCTTCTGTCTTATGTTTTTGGATTTTCTTTCTTTTTTTTTTTTTTTTGGCCACGCAGCATGTGGGATCTTAGCTCCCTAACCAGGGATTGAACCCGCACCCCCTGCATTGTAAGGCAAAGTCTTAACCCCTGGACCACCAGGGAAATCCCCCTATTTCATTTTCAATATCATAATTTTTTCTTTACTCTTTCCTTTCCTGATCTCAGCCCGTCTCTTGCCCTTTCTTCACCTTTAATTTTTCAGTCTCACATGTCAATTGAACCCTAAAGGATAGCAAACTAATTTTTTAAAGGAGTAGAAAGAAGCAAGGAGACTGAATCTGTTGGTTTCAATCAGGGAAGTCAACCCTACTAGTTATGGAATAAAAGACTGATTATAGGAATTATCATTTACATGGCTATGGGAGGAGCTGGGGAATTAAAGTCCCAGAAAGGGAGCTGGAGGACCAGAGTCAAGTCACCAGCCAGCCCTGCTGAAGCACTGGTAGAGGTGGGCAAGCTAGAGCCAGCAGGGAAATCTGTTAAGCCAGGCATGTCTAGCTGCCAGGCACTGGTAGAGGGACCTCTCGAGCATTGATGCCTCTGCCTCTGATGATGAGCCTGGGTTCACAGTTGATCACCATGTTGCCGGTGAGGAAGAAGAGCAGGAATCAAATCAAGGAAGATCAAGTACAAGCTGGAGTCCGTCAGTATCTTGCCTATGTCTCTCACTGCATGTTGAGTGAGGACAAGCTTGAATCTGCCAATACCTCTGCATGTGTCTCTCACTCCACCTAACCAGAAGGGCCTTCAGAGAGTAATAGCTGCTGCTTTAATTCTCCCATCCAGATATTACACAAATGTCTCTTTGGCCAACTCTAAGCTAGAATTGTGTAGGAAGGGGAAGGTAGTTTCATCTTATGTAAGTTAACTAATACAAAGTTCCCAGAGAACATAAGCATGCTTGTATCATAGATGTGAAGGTAGGACAAAGGAATTTGTAAATGTCAGCATCACACAATTGGCTTTCTCTGTTGGGTTCAGAGGCTCTTAGAGCAATAAAGACTTTATGGGATTATCTGTTATAGTCATTTTAGTTTCTCTAAATTAGCCGGCCATATAATGTATTAGGCATAAATGGATAAATGATGTATTAGGAATAAGTTGATAAAGGAGACAGAGTTGCTGCCTTAGCGTTAATCTCTCAGGAAAGGCAGACATAAACAGCCAATGTTGACACAGGGCAGTAGATGCTCAAGTAAAGGTGGACCAAGCATTCTGGGAGTACAGAGGAGGTGCCCCAATATGGCCTGGGTGGGAAGATCATGCTGTCTTCATAGACCAGACGAAGCCTGAAATGAGTCTTAAAGGATGAGAATACTATGGGCAAAATCATGGAATCAACAGTTTGGTGTTGCTGGAAATCAAAGGGTACACATGGGAATGGCAGGAGATGAGTATAGCAAGGTAAGCAAGGTCATCCTGAGAGCATGTGGGACCTCAGGCAAATATATTTTGCAGCGTCCTTGTTTATATAAGTAATTTGATTAAAGCCGTATTACAAAATTTGTGGACCCATGTGAGGTATAGTGATTTATTGGTGAAGATTCAGACTAATGGGTAGAAAGGAGGTTTATACATGTTTTCTTATTGTGTCTCAGTGCATGTGAAGATTTTTTTGTAGTAGCTCGGCTCTTCTGATCATGTCAAGTAATGATCTCTTCAAGTGCTGTATTGTCAAATGCACCATTCCTGCCTAATTTCTTCTCTCCCACCATAAGAAAAACATAGTGACAGTATTATAACTCTATAATGCCATAGTTCCTCAGAACCTGCTTGTATGGAAACGCTATAGCCTTTCTTGACTCTGAAGTTCCCTAATACCACCTGTTTAATGCTGGTTATATCATTATTCATGATTCTGTATCATCCCTCATGCCACCTGTGGATACTACTGGCTTCCAGTGATTCTCTTAAAGTTGTTATTATGTTTCCTTGATGATGATCATAAATGCAACCCTTATGCAGGAAAATGTGAAGGATAATTTAATGGCCATAACAGATTTATCATTCAGAATGTTATGGTAGAACAACATTTCTCTTTCCGTACCTTCTCTTGAACTCTTTGGGCCACGATCACAGCATTCTTAAAATGTGATTTTCTTATGTGAATCTGTACCCACACACTGCCACAAACAGGAAATATAGGCTAGGGGCCAGACAGGGTAAGAACAGTATTCTCATTCATATAAGTAATGCCTGCCCCTCATCCAGCGCATGACGGATTGAGGAGAACACATCGCCACGTGGGTGTGGATAAGAGAGGCCATCAGTCAGAAAGAGCTGTTGGTGCTGCCATCATAAAAGCCCTCAGATGCTATACAAGCATCCACCTGCAGAGAACTGAAGAGAACATTTGGCATGGAGCTGATGAAGGCTTACACAGAGTAAGTGACACCTGCCACCACTCCTGCCACCCTGTGGTGCTGTAGGCTAGAGATGGCACCACAGTCAGAACACAAATGGGTGAGAGCCACAAATGTAGCACAAGCCCAAAGGCCAGCACTGGAACTGTCAATAGCCCACAGCTCTGAACTCATCCTGTGCTTATTATGAGGGCAGTCACCCAAAACCCACATGTCAGCACCCTTCTGGTGGTCCATCTTCATGTAATCATTCCAAAGAAGTACTGTGCTACTCGGCAAGAGAGATCCTGCAACCAGGGCCAGCCACAGGCCCCAGGAAAACCCCATAGCCCGGGTCCCTGAGTTTCGTGTAAGTGTCTGGTCAACTTCACAGGTTGTAGAGCACCTTGAAGGGTATAAATGAAGTCAAGGGCCCCCATGGGTCCCAGTCTGACCTCAAAGTGCCTCATGTAGGTGGTATTTCTACCCAGCTGGTCCCAGGATTTCCAGGAAGGAGACTGAGAAAATTTCAAGGAAGTTGCTCCAAACATAGTAGGCTTCATGAAGCCCAAGCCTAGATCAGGGCCGAAATTTGCCCAAGTCTAAGGGCAGTACTGAAAGGAAGCTAGGGCCAGCTCATGCAGTACCTTGTAATACCATGCTCAGGAACTTAAATTTTATCTGTAAGAACTTCCAACATGTCTTACTTTTCTGTGCAATGAATGTTATTAGGTAAATTGAAAAAAAAAATACGATGAAATAAATGGGAAACACTGGACTTTTGACAGCCTTTAATGTAGTAGTATGAGTTTTGAATTTTCTATGAAGAGATAGACTACCCACCCTTTTGTAACTTTATCTTAAAAAATAACCTATGAAATCCTTCATCTGTTATGAAGTATATTAATGACTATTCCACAGATTACACTTTAGAAAAAGCTACAATAGACATAAGAGCCACTGCAGGGATTTCATGCAGAATAGATTTCCATTTTAGGAAAGTCACTTACAGGAAAGTCAATAGTTAGAGGAGAGAGAAAGGAAAGATCAAGAGTAGAGGTTAGGCAGTTTTTGCAAGATTTAGTCAAGTGATGATAAGGTCTGAACTAAGCCAATATTAGCAGTATAGTGCAGTCACAAACACGTGTTTCTTAGATAAATTAAACTGCATGCACCTGGCCAAAAATAACTAAATGAGGGAAAGAGTCATTTATTTATTTCAGGATAGTGAGCCTGCCGCTGCACTCAATGATAGCAAACTCCAGACTGTGTGTGAGACTGTTTCCTTGGAGCTTTCATTATCAAGTACATTTTATTCATGACCAACTAGGCCCTCTGAGTGTGATTCTCATATTTAAGAATATGTATTTTCCATAAAACATTGGCTTTAAACAAAAGTCAAACACTTCATCTGGGACTCAATCTGTTCCATTGCTACAGGGAAAACGGGCTGTGTTGGACTTACTGAGAGACCGTATGTCAGGCTCTGATGTAACCACTTCCTAAGGTATCCTCAAGGGTAATTTGGACCATATGTGATTGTTCTCCTTTGAAGATGACTTCTGTATCCAATCCCAGTGTAGGTTGCAACTGTGTTCATGGAGGCTCACAAAGAGCACATGTCAACCTCTAAGTCGAAGTCTTGTGATTCTACAGCCCCAACCACACATAAGTGAGAGTTTGAAAAATCTCTAGATAAAAATAGAAACACCATATGTATTAGAAACTGAAAGGGCTAGAATTTGATAGATTTTGGGGAAAACTCTAAACTGCTTAATTTTTGGATAATGAAACTGAAGTTCAGAGAGAGAAACTGACCAATCCTAATCCAATATAGCAGAATTGAGAGGTAAACCCAAATACTCTTATAGTTTTAGAAATTTTAATCTCTGGTGACTACAAATCTCTTTTAGAATATGCCATAAAAATGCTTTTATGAAAGCGTAAACAAACAGTATGTTATTTTCTCTTAGTTTCAAAAGGCATTCAAACTTTAGCTGTGTGGAATCACATGGTACAAAAGTATATCACCTTCATATGTGTTCCCTACGTTTCTAAATACCTCATTTCTGTCTGCTGCATAACAGAATAGTTCAATACAAACACAAAATATCTGCAAACTGGTTGCTGTGCTATCCTCTGTGGCTCTGAGGCTCCCCCTCCATCCTGTCTGATCTCCCCACTGGCGAGGGGACTCCCCAGGGTGGGAGAACATTTCTTCTTTCACAGCTCCCTCTCAGGGGCACCTTGAGATGCTTTTTAAGGACTTTATTTTTCTAGAAATTTACCAGCAATATTCATTCTACCTCTAAATGCAAAGAAGAGTGGTCCTGCTCCATAAACATAAACACCCCTCACTTCACCACACCAACCACACCAGGAACCAAATCCTCAGTGCTGCAGCACCTTTTTAGCCAATGTTCGATCTGGATATTTAATTGTAGCCAAAGGTATTTGGTCTTTGGCTGGCTGGCTAGAATCCTGAGCTTTTTAAAATACTGGATGATGAAATTACAGAACAGCTCTCAATATTCTACAACAGGAGCTCATGATTAAGCCTAAGAAGAAACAGAGCAAAGCATAGGCTATGGGCTGGAGGGGAGAACAGCCAGGTCCCTCACTGATCGTGGCTTGGTCTGCCAGGTTGACAAGTAGGCTTCCATGCCCCTTCTGAAGACAAGTGTCCATCAGAACAGGCAGGCATTCTGAAAACTAAGGGACAGCAGAGCAGCAGTTGCCATGGTTAGCTGGGGAATACACAGCATCATGGAGAGAGTGCTGTGATGTTGGACATGACGGATGGAGGGTAGGACCAAGTAGACTACGGCAGAGGAGCCAAAGGGTCAGGGAGCCAAGCAATGTTGTTCAGAAGCTGCTGATAACACAGTGGCAGAACTATTCATGCCAAGCATGTCATGTGCAGCAACCTCATGGCCCACAAAGGTGATCTGCAAAGGAAAGGCATCCCAAAGCCACTATGTGGCAGAAAAATTAAAAGAGCAAAGCTAAGCAACCGACCTTGCTCTTTCCTAGAAGCTTCAGAGTGCAGTGAAAACATACTGGGAGAAAATTAAAAGTTAGAGAAAAACAAAGCATAATCCCATCTGCTTTTTTAAAAAATGTATGTATGTGTTTATGTTTTGCATGTATATGTATGAGAGACTGCATATGTGCACACACACATATAGATAGATATGTCTGTATGAGCCTAGAGAAATGTCTGAAAGCATACCAAATTGGCCAAATTGTTTACTATACTTATCTCTCGTTGTCAAATAAGATAGGTGGAGGAAAGCACTCTCTCTTCTCTTCTTAATTACACATACTAAGGTTTAAAATTGATGGCGGGTCCTCAGCCCCTTCTCTCTGAATATTTTTCAGAACACTTCAGCTGCAGAGAGTATATGTGACACTTAACTGAGTATGAGGAACATAACCCAATTATAAATTGGGGCTTGAACACCTATATAATCTGGTGCTACATACTGTGTTGTCCCCTGAAACAAGTGGCCCTGGGAGGACCTTTAAGATGGTGGAGGAGTAAGACATGGAAATCACCTTCCTCCACACAAATACATCAAAAATACATCTACATGTGGAACAACTCTTACAGAACACCTACTGAACTTTGGCAGAGGACCTCAGACTTCCCAAAAGGCAAGAAACTCCCCAAGTACCTGGCCGTGTGGCTGACAGGGTCTTGGTGTTCTGGCGAGGTGTCAGGCCTGAACCTCTGAGGTGGGAGAGCCGAGTTCAGGACATTAGACCACCAGAGACCTCCTGGCCCACGTAATATCAATCAGTGAGAGTTCTCCCAGAGATTTCTGTCTCAACACTAACACCCAGCTCCACTCAATGACCAGCAAGCTACAGTGCTGGACACCCTATGCCAAACAACTAGCAAGACAGGAACACAACCCCACCCATTAGCACAGAGGCTGCCTAAAATCATAGTAAGTTTAGACACCCTAAAACACACCACCAGATGTGGTCCTCCCCACCAGAAAGACAAGATCCAGTCCCACCCACCAGAACACAGGCACCAGTCCACTCCACCAGGAAGCCTACACAACCCACTGAACCAACCTTACCCACTGGAGGCAGACACCAAAGACAACGGGAACTATGAACCAGAAGCCTGCAAAAAGGAGACCCCAAAAACAGTAAGTTAAGCAAAATGAGAAGACAGACAAATACGCAGCAGATGAAGGAGCAAGGTAAACACCCACCAGACCAAACAAATGAAGAGGAAATAGGCAGTCTACCTGAAAAAGAATTCAGAGTAATGACAGTCAAGATGATCCAACATCTTGGAAACAGAATGGAGAAAATATAAAAAACATTTAACAAGGACCTAGAAGAACTAAAGGCAAACAAACAATGATGAACAACACAATAAATGAAATTAAAAATTCTCTAGAAGTAATCAATAGCAAAATAACTGAGGCAGAAGAATGGATAAGTGACCTGGAAGATAAAATAGTGGAAATAACTACTGCAGAGCAGAATGAAGAAAAAATAATGAAAAGAATTGAGGACAGTCTCAGAGACCTCTGGGACAATATTAAATGCACCAACATTCAGATTATAGGGGTCCCAGAAGAAGAAGAAAAAAAGAAAGGGACTGAGAAAATATATGAAGGGATTATAGTTGAAAATTTCCCTAATATGGGAAAGGAAATAGTCAAGTCCAGGAAGCACAGAGAGTCCCATAAAGGATAAATCCAAGGAGAAACATGCCAAAACAAATATTAATCAAACTATCAAAAATTAAATATAAAGAAAAAATATTAAAAACAGCAAGGGAAAAGCAACAAATATCATATAAGGGAATCCCCATAAGGTTAACAGCTGATCTTTCAGCAGAAACTCTGCAAGCCACAAGGGAGTGGCCGGACATATTTAAAGTGAGGAAAGGGAAAAACCTACAACCAAGATTACTGTGTCCAGCAAGGATTTCATTCAGATTTGATGGAGAAATTAAAACCTTTACAAACAAGCAAAAGATAAGAGAATTCAGCACCACCAAACCAGCTATACAATAAATGATAAAGGAACTTCTCTAGGCAGGAAACACAAGAGAAAGAAAAGACCTACAACAACAAACCCAAAACAATTAAGAAAATGGTAACAGGAACATACATATTAATAATTACCTTAAATGTAAATGGATTAAATGCTCAAACCTAAAGACACAGACTGGCTGAATGGATATGAAAATAAGACCCATATATATGCTGTCTACAAGAGACCCATTTCACATATAGACTGAAAGTGAGGGGATGGAAAAAGATATTCCATGCAAATGGAAATCAAAAGAAAGCTGGAGTAGCAATTCTCATATCAGACAAAATAGACTTTAAAATAAAGACTATTACAAGAGACAAAGAAGGACACTACATAATGATCAAGGGATCAAACTGAGAAGAAGTTATAACAATTGTAAATATTTATGCACCCAACATAGGAGCACCTCAATACATAAGGCAAATGCTAACAGCCATAAAAGGGGAAATCAACAGTAACACAATCATAGTAGGGGACTTTAACACCCCACTTTCACCAGTGGACATATCAACCAAATTGAAAATAAATAAGGAAACACAAGCCTTTAAATGATATATTAAACAAGATGGACTTAACTGATATCTATAGGACATTCCATCCAAAAACAACAGAATACACTTTCTTCTCAAGTGTTCATGAAACATTCTCCAGGATAGATCATACCTTGGGTCACAAATCAAGCTTTGGTAAATTTAAGAAAATTGAAATCGTATCAAGTATCTTCTCTGACCACAACGCTGACACTAAATATCAATTACAGGAAAAAAAAACTCTAAAAAATAAAAACACATGGAGGCTAAACAATACACTCCTAAATAACCAAGAGATCACTGAAGAAATCAAAGAGGAAATTTAAAAAACCTAGCAACAAATGACAATGAAAACACGAAGCCCAAAACATATGGGATGTTGCAAAAGCATTTCTAAGAGGGAAGTTTATAGCAGTACAATCCTACCTCAAGAAAAAAGAAAAATCTCAAATAAACAACCTAACCTTACACCTAAAGCAATTAGAGAAAAAAGAGCAAAAATATCCCAAAGTTAGCAGAAGGAAAGAAATCATAACTATCAGATCAGAAATAAATGAAAAAGAACTAAAGGAAACAATAGCAAAGGTTAATAAAACTAAAAGCTAGTTCTTTGAGAAGATAAACAAAATTAATAAACCATTAGTCAGGCTCATCAAGAAAAAAAGGGAGAAGACTCAAATCAACAGAATTAGAAATGAAAAACGAGAAGTAACAACTGACACTGCAGAAATACAAAGGATCATGAGAGATTACAAGCAACTATATGCCAATAAAATGGACAACCTGGAAGAAATGGACAAACCCTTAGAAAAGCACAACCTTCCGAGACTGAACCAGGAAGAAATAGAAAATAAGAACAGACCAATCACAAGCACTGAAATTGAAACTGTGATTAAAAATCTTCCAACAAACAAAAGCCCAGGACCAGATGGCTTCACAGGTGAATTCTATCAAACATTTAGAGAAGAACTAACACCTATCCTTCTCAAACTCTTCCAAAATATAGCAGAGGGGGGAACACTCCCAAACTCATTCTACAAGGCCACCATCACCCTGATACCAAAACCAGACAAAGATGTTACAAAAAAAGTAAACTACAGGCCAATATCACTGATGAACATAGATGCAAAAATCCTCAACAAAATACTAGCAAAAAGAATCCAGCAGCACATTAAAAGGATTATACACCATGATCAAGTGGGATTTATCCCAGGAATGCAAGGATTCTTCAATATATGCAAATCAATCAATGTGATATACTATATTAACAAATTGAAAGATAAAAACCACATGATAATCTCAATAGATGCAGAAAAAGCTTTCGACAAAATTCAACACCCATTTATGATAAAATCACTCCAGAAAGTGGGCATAGAGGGAACTTACCTCAACATAATAAAGGCCATATATGACAAACCCACAGCTAACATCCTTATCAATGGTAAAAACTGAAACCATTTCCTCTAAGATCAGGAAAAAGACAAGGTTGTCCACTCTCACCACTATTATTCAACACAGTTTTGGAAGTTTTAGCCATGGCAATCAGAGAAGAAAAAGAAATAAAGGAATCCAAATCGGAAAAGAAGAAGTAAAACTGTTACTGTTTGCAGGTGACATGATACTATACATAGAGAATCCTAAAGATGCTACCAGAAAACTACTAGAGCTAATCAATGAATTTGATAAAGTAGCAGGATACAAAATTAATGCACAGAAATCTCTTGCATTCCTATACACTAATGATGAAAAATCTGAAAGAGAAATGAAGGAAACACTCCCATTTACCACTGCAACAAAAAGAATAAAATACCTAGGAATAAACCTACCTAAGGAGACAAAAGATCTGTATGCAGAAAACTATAAGACACTGATGAAAGAAATTAACGATGATACAAACAGATGGAGAGCTATACCATGTTCTTGGATTGGAAGAATCAATATTGTGAAAATGACTATACTCCCCAAAGCAATCTACAGATTCAATGCAATCCCTATCAAACTACCAATGGCATTCTTCACAGAACCAGAACAAAAAATTCCACAATTTGTATGGAAACACAAAAGACACCAAATAGCCAAAGCAAACCTGAGAAAGAAAAATGGAGCTGGAGGAATCAGGCTACCTGATTTCTGACTCTACTACAAAGCTACAGTAATCAAGACAGTGCAGTACTGGCATTAAAAACAGAAATATAGATCAAGGAACAGGACAGAAACCCCAGAGATAAACCCACACACATATGGTCACCTTATCTTTGATAAAGGAGGCAAGAATATACAGTGGAGAAAAGACAGCCTCTTCAATAAGTTGTGCTGGGAAAACTGGACAGCTACATGTAAAAGAATGAAAGTAGAACACTCCCTAGGGCTTCCCTGGTGGCACAGTGGTTAAGAATCTGCCTGCCAATGGGGGGGACACAGGTTCAAACCCTGGTCTGAGAAGATCCCACATGCCATGGAGAAACTGAGCCCGTGCGCCACCACTACTGAGCCTGTGCTCTGGAGCCCGTGAGCCACAACTACTGAGCCCATGTGCCACAACTACTGAGGCCCAAGCACCTACAGCCCATGCTCTGCAACAAGAGAAGCCACTGCAATGAGAAGCCTGTGCAACACGATGAAGAATAGCCCTTGCTCGCCTCAACTAGAGAAAAGTCTGCATGCAGCAACAAAGACCCAATGCAGCCAAAAATAAAATAAATAAAATAATTAAAAAAGAACACTTCCTAACACCATACACAAAAATAAACTCAAAATGGATTAAAAACCTAAATGTAAGGCCAGACGCTATAAAACTCTTAGAGGAAAACATAGGCAGAATACTCTATGACTTAAATCACAGCAACATCCTTTTTGATCCACCTCCTAGAGAAGTGGAAATAAAAACAAAAATAAACAAGTGGGACCTAATGAAACTGAGAAGCTTTTGCACAGCAAAGGAAACTATAAACAAGACAAAAAGACAACCCTCTGAATGGGAGAAAATATTTGCCAAGGAAGCAACTGACAAAAGATTAATCTCCAAAATATACAAGCAGCTCATGAAGCAGCTCAATATCAAGAAAAACAAACAACCCAATCCAAAAATGGGCAGAAGACCTAAATAGACATTTCTCCAAAGAAGATATACAGATTGCCAACAAACACATGACAGGATGCTCAACATCACTAATCATTAGAGAAATGCAAATCAAAACAACAATGAGGTATCACCTCACACCAGTCAGAATGGCCATCATCAAAAAAATCTACAAACAATAAATGCTGGAGAGGGTGTGGAGAAAAGGGAACCCTTTTGCACTGTTGGTGGGAATGTAAATTGATACAGCCACTATGGGGAACAGTATGGACGTTCCTTAAAAAAACTAAAAATACAACTACCATATGACCCAGCAATCCCACTACTGGGCATATACCCTGAGAAACCATAATTCAAAAAAAGACATGGACCACAGTGTTCACTGCAGCACTATTTACAATAGCCAGGACATGGAAGCAACCTAAGTGTCCATCGACAGATGAATGGATAAAGAAGTTGTGGTACGTATATACAATGGAATATTACTCAGCTATAAAAAGAAATGAAATTGAGTTATTTGTAGTGAGGTGGATGGACCTAGAGTCTGTCATACAGAGTGAAGTAAGTCAGAAAGAGAAAAACAAATACCGTATGTTAACACATATATATGGAATCTTAAAAAAAAAATGGTTCTGATGAACCTAGGGGCAGGACAGGAATAAAGACGCAGACGTATAGAATGGACTTGAGGACACGGGGAAGTGGAAGGATAAGCTGGGACGAAGTGAGAGAGTGGCATGGACATATATACACTACCAAATGTAAAACAGATAGCTAGTGGGAAGCAGCTGCATAGCACAGGGAGACCAGCTAGGTGCTTTGTGACCACCTAGAAGGTTGGGATAGGGGAGGGAGATATAAGAGAGAGGGAATATGGGGATATATGTATACACATAGCTGATTCACTTTGTTATACAGCAGCAACTAACACAACAATGTAAAGCAATTATAGTCCAACAAAGATGTTAAAAAAAAAATTGATGGCAGTAGTAGCAGATTTCACTTTCTTTTAGTGTCTGTCCATATTTCTTAAAAAACATATATACTTATAAAATAAAATTCTGTGTTTTGCAGCCCCATTTAGTTGTGGGAATTTGAAGAAAAAAATTTCTTCACATTTATCTTTATTTTCCAACTCTGTTAAAAGGGCACGCCCTTCTGACCAGAGATGTGAAGCTCAAATGAGCTGATGCTTCCAAGAATGTTCTGTAGCTGGAGAAAAAATATAATATAAGCATGAGATTAGTCTTTTTTAAAATTTCTGTTGAGAAACCAAGGTATATGTAAAATATCCATGTAGAAGCATTGCCATTCCAGAAGGTAGAAAAAAGCTTTGTTTTTGCACAGCTCTCATCAATCCAGGCTTCTGAAAATCCTATAACCATGACTGTCCATGTAGATTTGGACCTGCCAAAGAATACTTCTGGAATGTTTTCACTGTTGGCCGCCCATCCTCTCCCTCCCTACTCTGAACCGGGGAGAGGTTATTAGCATGGTTATCTGAGAGGTGGCCAAAGTAGCTTTATTTATCTTTTGATTTGCTTTCTCTGTTTTTCACTTCAGGTTACAGCCAAGGGAAAAAGAGAAATGAGAATAATATCCTAATTTAAAAGATAAAACTGGGCTTTTACTTTCTTTCTCACTTATAAGCTTTCTTCCCATGTAACACTAATTTCACAGTGGGAGAAATTATCCTCTAAGAGTCACATATCAGTCATTAAAATAAATATTAAGGCTTTATAAATGAGACTTTATAGAGTTTTATTCCCAACACTCTAATTTTTGCTAACTAGAATCCTTCAACTCCAGCCCCTAGTAATAACCCACAAAGAGCATTAGCTTTCAAAGTTAGTGTGCATGGGAATAATTTGGAGTGCTTGCTTAAAATGTAGATTCTTGAGACTCATTTGTAATTATTCTGATTTAGTTTAGGTCTGGGGTGCATCCCAGGAATCTGCATTTTAACTTGTACCCCACATGATTCTAATGCAGGTAATCTAAAGATTTAGGTTCCACAGCAGTGGCCTAGGAAATCCAGAATAGGATACAAATCCCAATCCTAGATAACAGCCTTAGATATATCTAACACTCACTCATTCAACAAATGTACCTTGAGTGCCCATATGTTTTAAGCACAAGGTAATAAGGATATCAACACAAAGCAGCTTTTATTCTCAAGGAGTTTATGAAATAACTTTTAGGAGCTAAGCCAAGTTTTTGCTGCTCTCTTCCCATGCACGATGTGCCCAATTGGTATTTTGTTATTTCCATTACTTTCAGTATCATCTGGGAGCATAAGGCAAAAGGTCCTTCAAACGTTTTCATGTTTTCAAAGGGGAAAAGGAGGGGAGGGATAAATTGGGAGATTGGGATTGACATATACCCTCTACAATATATGAAATAGATAACTAATAAGAACCTACTATAGAGCACAGGGAACTCAATACTCTGTAATGACCTATATGGGAATAGAATCTAAAAAAGAGTGGATATATGTATTTAACTGATTCACTCTGCTGTACAGCAGAAACTAACACAACATTGTAAATCAACTATACGCCACTAAAAATTAATTTAAAAAACATTTTCATGTTTTGAGCATAAATATTGTCTAGATGACAGTGGAGGAACCACAAAGTCTGCAGATACCTTATGATGAAAGCTGTTTTTATTTGGTGAGAAATAGGAGGTTGGTAAGGGATGTTTATACAATAGCAGAGAACATTCTCTCTTTGGCAGTGTCCCTCAATACGAAAGTCTTAATGGAAGGTTTGACCATTTGCATTGTCACGTCTAGCACTTTGAAACTGAAGAAGTGGTGCAAAAATAGAGGGCCTGTCATGATAATATCTGTTACAGAGACTATAGAGAATTTCCAATGTCAGTGTTGACGATTAAGGCACAGCAGCAGTGAATGAACAGTATTGGCAGTGCCCGTGGCAGCATCATAACCAGACTGTTTCTGGGTGTGAGGTTACCTCCTTCAGCTCCAGCCCACTCTCCAAGAGTGGTTCTCCAACCTTCTGATTGATTCTTTCTGATAAATGTATTTTCTGCTTTAATTGGTCAGGTCAGTTTCTGCTGCTTATAATCCAGAACACTGATTGATACCAAAACTAGTACCAGCCAGTGGGTAACAGAAAACACATCCTCAGAGAAATGACGGAGGAAAAATCTGAGATTGGATATATGGACCATGTGGTTCTGAAGTCATGGAGAATCCCATGAGCATGGGAATCTGAAAGACCCCAGAATGTAATGCCATCAGCCAGTTAAATTCTCATTGCTGTTTACCAGGAATGAAATGCCCAATGAAGATAAGTCTTTCTGGGGTCAAGTTGCCACATCCATAGAAAACTGAAAGGAATGTAGAAATCAAGGACTACAGAGTGAGATGTTGGTCTGTCACTTTCCTGGAAAGTTCACTGAAAGAGAGTAACAGTCTCCAAAGTTCTCATATAAAGACACTAAATGAAACAGGACTGTTTATGACCAAGCTAAAAGAATGTTGTATCTATTGATGCAAAGTGGCGCAGAAAATTATGTCTGTTGAATTCACTCCCATTGTTCCAGGGCTGGTGGTACTCCTGAGAATACACAGGAGGTTTGTAAAAACTTGAAGTACCCCGAATCCCCACCTACATCCTCTGCCAGCCTCCTCCCTGTCAATGAGGCCATCCTCCCTGGCTTGAAGACACTGTCTTCCTTCACCTAAGAGAATTACCTTCCCAAGGGAGCTAATTCTTCTCATATTTCACTCTTTCCCCCTCTTTGTCTCCAAGGACAAATCAGGGAAGAAAAAGAAGAGAAGGCTTAGAAACATCCTTGTACTCCATTAATTTATATCTGCTAGAACCTTAAGAATACCTGTGGAAATGGATTCTAAGAGGGGTTGGTCAAGGATGGATCAATGTGAATTTATTGATATGAGTCCCAGAGTTTCTGCATTAAGTATATTAGTCAAGCAGCTGAGAATAGTTCTAATTATTTACTCAGTTAATGAAATCCTGAACTAAATATGGTGTTCACATAATATTAACGTGAAATGGACTGAAGTAGAGAAAGGAATCCAATGATTGAAATAGATGGTCTGGAATAACCTTGTCTTGTGTAATCTGACCAAGCATATACATTCCCCAATTAAGTTACCAATAGGCCCAGAAACTAGTTATTTCACCAATGAAATGGCAAGGGGACTGTCAGCGTATTTGAAGATGAAAGGAATGCTTGGTCAGAGGCACTAGAGATGAGATGAGCCTTTGATTTCAATGTGGATGGGAGAATTCTGAGGTGGCGAAAAAACTAAGTAATATCAGGAAGTCGCAAGGGGCATGGCCATGGACATGCCACATGGCATATATCAGAATGGTCTGACACACAGAGCTCTTAAATAATTTTCAGTTGGTTAGTGACTAGCTAGGTCTAAAATAGATGTGGAGTCCACTAAGGTGTTACTTGGTTTGTATTGACAAGAGCAGAAACCCAATAAACTTCAAAGCTAGTGCACAGAGATCTGATTGGAGGCTCCATGAGAGTCACAAGTCCCTTTTTCATTTCTCTGACTTGAGTCAGTTCATAGACCCGGAGATCTTTGAAAGTAAAGATGATATTGAGGAAAGACCTTGGGGAGTAGGGAGGCATAGATGGACCAGTTTTTGTACCTTGGGAGACATAGGGGCTGATGGAGCGATGTGAGACTTTGGGGTTATATTTTTATATTTATCATTTATCTAGATAATATTTTGCATATTGTTATACAAATGTTCTGGTATTAACATTTTAAACTGCTTTCCAGTTTTTTAAAAAAGAATTTCAAAGGGATGTTTTCTACTTAGCTCTTCAAATCTTGAAGATAAGCATATGATATACCAGAATACCTATAAAATGGCCACTCTTTCTTTATCCATTTCATTGTTTACCAGAAATGACCTTGTTTATGATTTAGCAATTTAGAATTTTCTTTTTTGAATGTTGTGGTTACTTAACTCATCTTTCCAAAGGTTTTTTTTTTTTTTTTCTTTTGAATGCCAGATGAGTCTGCATTACATTCAGATTCTTACCTGTCTTCTCAAATGGAAAGTTTTTCTTTTGCATTTGGAGAATATGTTAATTAACACATTAGGAATGTATTTGGTACATTTGGTTGCAAATGCAAACAGTCTAATCTTCTATTCATTACAGTTTTTTGTCTGAATCATTCAAGTGAGTAACAGGTTGCACTGAGACATCACCAAAATGATTCAGTTATCCTAAAAGTACTCCTTTTGTTTTTCTGGGAAGAGTTATGTATTATGAATTACTCAAATTGCATTTTTGTTTCATCATCATGGTAACTACTATGGCAACATTTGAAGGGATAGCTATATTAATTACTTCACTGAACAAGAGATTCTGGCCACAATTTCTGTGCTGAACTTAGCAGAGAATGTTTACAGCATCCATAGGAACTAAACATCATCAGAAGTTTTGTACTTTGAGACTTTATATTGATGTTGGAAGAACACTGAAAATGAGTTCCCCTAAAATTGAGTTCCCCTGCCCAGTTAAGATTAACCTCTCTATCTAAATCTTCATTCTCTTTCTTGTCCCACCCCCTGCCCCCCTCAGGATTGAGGAGTATCAAAGGAAAGGGGGCATTGAAACCAAGCAGGACCCTGTGGGGCCCTCCAGGGTACAAAAGCCCCTCTGTGTCACCACTTTCTTGTTTGTAGAAAAAGGATCTAGTCTCCTAGGCCCTCTGCTGAGTTCCAAAGGCTGACTGAAGAACTAACTAATTAGGGAAGTGAGGGAATGAAGAAACAAAGGAAAAGCAAATAGTTCAGGATAAAACAGAGTCCTAGTTCTTCCTCAAGAGATATAGCTAACAATCTGATATATATCTTTGAGTTGTTCTACAGACATTAAAGATGCTCAACCCAGGTGGAGGATGGTGACTACATGCCGACCACAACCACATAGACCCTAGACTGGTTAGAACCAGAAGGTTGAATATTAAGATTCCTGAAACATCCCCCCATTACCTCACCACCAACCAATTAGAAGAAAGACCACAAACTGCCTTTAAAAACCCTTCCCTGAAAACTGTCAGGGAGTTCCAGTCTTTTGAGCATGAGCTTCCCATTCTCCTTGCTTGATGACCTGCAATAAACCCTGTACTCTCCTTCACCACAACCCAGTGTCAGTAAACTGGCTTTGCTGCACGGTGGGCAATCAGACCCGAGTTTAGGTTGGTAACACTTTCCTAGGGGAGAGCACAATTGGAGGGCAGAAAAATAAAGTCATTTATCAAGTGCCTACTATGTGGTAGGTGCTTTCTCTCAATGACCTAATATAATCTTCCCAACAGTTCTATGGGGTAAGTACTATTGTTTTTCCTTTTGACAGATAAGAAACCCAAGACTCAGAAAAATGAGTTCATTCCATCATTCATCTAATAAATAGTTATCAACTGTTCTCTTTCAGCAACATGAACCAAATCTTACAAATAGAATTAGTGAAGTTGACATTTAAAACAAAGCTCAACTGATTTTAGAACCCACACTTTTATATTATATGATTTTTTTTCTCCAGGCAACATTGAGTTGCAATGTGTTGTCCCCACTCAGGTCTTGGTTGACAATAGCAGGGTAAGTTATATGAGTGTGTGTGAGTGTATGTGTGTATGAGTGAGTGAGAGAGAGAGAGAGAGAGAGAGAGAGATGGTTTGGGGATGGATCTCTCTACATTCACAGTCAAAAAGGGGTGTAGAACTTACACTACAAGGAAGCAGAATACAAGGTCTAATATGGGAAAGCCTCTTTTCCAAAAGACTATTCTTTCTCTACCTTTCAAGAGGGGTAAAGTCTTCATAAATGTAATGAGAATAAAGTGTTAAACTGCAAACAAAAATGCAACCCAAGGAGTTAATTTCACATGTATAAATGACTCATAAAGATTCTTTCCTTTCTTGAGATTTATGCTCATAGGGCAGTGAGGGCACTGGGACTAAAGTGAGGGGGAACAGGGTTTGCCACCCCCAAATATGGCTCTTTGGCATAAGGATTATTTTAGACTGATTAGTTCTAAGAAACAGCCAAAGGAGAAGCTTTGAAAACTGAGTAGAATTTACCCTTTAGTGAGAGACATTTACATTTATAAGGGAAATCTCCATCTATAAGGGTGCTTCCCTCTCTGTACCAGGAAGATATGGATGACTCTAAATCAGTGGAGAAGGCAATGACCTAAATCTGCATAACAACCTTACCCGTGTTTACTGTGATTTCTTGGTCACCTCCCATAATTGACTCCCCTTCCACCCTATGTTTTCTTTTGTCTTTAACTGGAGATGGTATTTAAGGTGGTGAGTTGGGCCATTTCAGAGAGTTACTTAGTTTTCTTGGATATCACCGATGTATACAGGAGTATACACGTTATTAAACTTGTTTTTCTCCTGTTAATCTGTCCTCTATTACAGAGGGTGTCTCAGCCAAGAAACTAGAAGGATAGGGAGAAAATTATTTTTCCTTCCCTTTAAAAGGTTAGATTGGGAACTTAGAATGAAAGGCTGAAAATCATTTTGTATCTGCATGTCCTGAAATGGTGCTCAGAGAAACGAAGGAAGGCACGGCTATCACATTGCTCTCGAACTCACCATGTCAGGGCAAAATTAGACAATGTGTTAGGTATGGGGATTCCATGGTGAGTGAAATCAAACAGCCTCTGCCATCATGGATCTGGCAATCCAGTGATAGAGCCTGACAATCAAATAATAAGGTGATCCTACAAATTAATATAAAATTTCAACTCTTGTAATGACTGTGGAAGAAAGCTCATTGTGCTGTGAGAAGGAATAACACTTCCTGGGCCTGTCATGGTCTGTGGGAATTAAGGAAGATTTCCCTCTAAAGTAGGATCTGAGCTGAGATCTACATCTATCATCTTCTCCTCAATCTAGCTTCTTTGTATGCATTCTCCATCTCTATGAATGGCTCCACTATCTATCTGTTTGTTAAAAAAAGAAATACAGAACTCATCTTTGATTTCTCTTTCTTCCTCATCTCCCACTGAATCATGAGATTCTGTCTCTCTGTAAGCAGATAGGGTAGGGGGTCCCCAGAGAAAGAGAACCAGGCATGGCTTTCTTGACATAAAAGAAGCCACTTTTGGCCTAAGCCATTCTGCAATCTAAGCCTGGTCATAATGCTTGCCCTTGAACAGGTATCAGTAATTAAAGATCTTAAGGGAAGTGAGGAAATGCAGGAACAATGGAAAAGCAGTCAAGAAACAATAGTTTAGTGATAAAACAGTCCTAGTTCCTCCTCAAGGGATATACATAACTATCTGATACATGTCTTTGAGTTCTGCAGGAACTCAAAGGCCCCTACCCAGGTGGAGGATGGAATAATGATGTTGACTCTTGTGATTTTAATCAACTAAAACTTGGACTCTCTCAACCTTTGCCCCAATTCTATGCTGAATTCTTCTCTGCTCGAGTCCCTCCATGAATATGCATGTTCCCTTAGCTTAAAACTTCCCCAATTTTGCTGTTCAGAGAGACACTATTTTGGGAAAGATTCCCAGTGTCCTCCTTACATGCTGCAAGTAATAATAAATTCTTCCTTCTGATCTTTGACTTCATTTTGTCTTTTGGCTCGATACCCACGTAAAGGTGAACCCAATTTTGGGGGTAACATCTCTTTATTCAAAATAAATTTTCTCTTTGCCATCTGCACAACCCTTGTCCATGCCACGAACCAACATCTTTATCTGGACCAACTTAACAGACTCCTAATTAGTTTTTCTGCCTCAGTTCTCATCCTCCTCTTGGCTCTGCCAATCACAGTTTATTTTCCACAATGCAGAAAAAGTGATGTATCAGAAACACAAATATAATTGAGTCACCCTCTTATGTTAAATCTCCTGGGAACCCCCCATTGCCATTAGGATGAAACACAAACATCTTAACATGGCTTATAAGACCCTTTAGGATCTGCTTTTTGCTCATTTCTGTAGCCTCTTCTCTTTCTGCTTGTGCTGCATCCTCTGTTCATCCTCAATTTCTCTCTCCTGGAATACATCCTGTTCTTTCTTTTTTCATTCCTATTCATCTATTGGGAACACTCTTCTTCCTTCCTTCTCCTTGCGCCTTTTATACCTAGACATCTTAAACTAATCTTCTAGCTCTTGATGTTCTGACATCTCTTTCTCTGTGTAAACCTGAGGCCCAAAAACTAGGTTAGGAGTCACATAGAACCTATCACACTGGATCATAATTGCCAGTTAAAGGGTTCAGAATGAGACTCCCCAAAATGGGCCACTTTGGCATCTGGACTACTTTGAACTGAAAGCAATCAAAACCCAGAAAATTTAAGAAAAACATTTACCTCTCCCTTAATTGCCTGAAAGAATTTAGAAAGTCTGGTCCAAGAAGAGAACCATCACCAGAGATCACTACAAAGAATATGGGCTAGGTGTGGAGAGCTGGGAAGAGCTCAGCTGGGCCTGGAGAGAAAATTCCTCTCTGTATCCTGTTGTCTCTGCAGAGCCTGGTAGACATTTACCAAACAGTTGCTCTTCCTATCTTCGTGTAAATTGTCTTCCTCTGCTTTGAGGATTCCTTAGCTCATGATGGCATATAAGCCTCAACTGCCTGACTTCCTTTGGGTCTCACATTCTTATGAGGATCCCGTACGTATGTGATTAAATTTGCTTTTCTCCTGTCAATCTGACTTGTGTCAATTTAATTATTAGACCAGCCAAAGAACCTACAAAGTAGAGGAAAGTTTTTTTTCTCCCCAACACCAGTTTTCACTTGTCTGAATCCCTTACTCGATTGTGACTTGTCTGAGGGCGGGAGTCACATTAATTCTTGTTTACCATGGTAGCTCAAATGCTTAAACAGGGCTAGGCTCATTGTATTTGCTTACTAAATATTTCTTGGAAGAAAAAACAAAAAGGAGGGACAAGGCAATAAAGAAAAGATGAAAGGAAAGGAGGGAAGGAGAGAAGGAGGGGGGGAGGGAGAGAGGGAGGGGGAGAAGGAGGGAGGAGAAGGAGGGAGAAAGAGAAGGAAGAGAAAAGAGAAAGGAGGGAAAGAGGAAGGAAGGAATCCTTAGGGATAGTTCATTGTTCTTCCTTATTTAAATGACTCTGATATGGCATGAGGGGCTTTGCTCTCCCGCCTAGAGCAGCATGATACAATTAAATTTCTGCAAGAGAAATGTTCTGTATTTGCACTATCTAATATGGTAGTCACTAGCCACATTTGAAATGGGGCATTTGAAATGCGTCCAGTGTAATTAAAGAGTTTTTTAATATGATTTTATTTTAAATTTAAATAGTCCACATAGTTACCAGCTACTGTATTGGACAGTGCAAGCCTCAAGGAACTGCTGGCAGAGCCAACCTCCTGTGCTTCATCTGCACAACTCCTCCCTCACCATTTCTGCTGCCCTGCTGCTCAATACTGTGTTATTTACTGCAATTTCCCTGTTGCTTTTAGGAATTTCTCTAAAATTCCTCCTTGCTATGCCAAGCAGCATGATAGAATGCCATTTACACTTCATTTTCAATAGTCTTAATGAGGGTCATTTTGATCTCATAAATACTGGTGAGTGATTTCTATCTTTATCCCCAAGAGCTGTTTTTTTTCCCCAAGAAACACTCTCTATAATGGCCAAATGGTGAAATAAGCCAAGAGCCTCTCAGACTATTAAGCCGAATGCTCCAAAATCAGCTAAAAAAAAGTAACCAAGGTTTCATTTGAACATTGCTCTTCATTCCTTTGGTATACAGAGAAAACAACAGGCTTCAGAATAGCAGAAGGCAGGCAGGTAGAGACAAGAGGAAAGCATGAGAGAGAAAAGGAGTACAAAATCTTTGCCTCCTCACATAAAACTGAGTGATGACTGTCCTACAATTATTGTTATTAGAGAGCCAGCAGGGTGGAAAGGGAAGGGAGCTGGATTTAGGAGTCAGAAGTCTTCTTTCCGTTATACAGACTTGCGCATGTAAGTTACATAACCTCTCTGAACCTCAAGTATTTTTCTTGTCTAAATGGGGGAAAATATACCCACTCTCCTTATCTGGTTAGGTTTTTGCAAGTTTCACATGAAACAATATATGCAAAAACGATATGCAGTGTAAGTTATTCTCACTGTTACACAAGAGGAGGCAATATTAAAATCTCACCACTTGCTGTCTTCCAATAAAAACTTCAGGATGGAAAACAAACAAGAATATATTATTTCTATTTCTTAACAGCCTTAGAGACTGCTTACCTACCTTCAGCCATTGAAATTTACCTGAAAACATATTTCCTTTTCTAACAAGTATCTATTGTTGGGAAGTATCCACTTCCACACTTGTCCTGGAGGCTGGCAGTAATATGGCTTCATACCAAAGGCCAGATTATGTCTTGCCAGGTTGGTATGAAGGGAAGGGGCACAGCAGTGGAATTGAAAATTGAATGAGGTCTGCAATGAGGGTACATCTTTGGGTCTCTCCTATCTCCTCTACTTCCCTCTTTGAGCAGGTACTTACTTACTCTGAAATGTAATAGTCCATTTTTGCACCAAGGGTTCCCTTTAGCTTTGAGAGATATATTCATTCAATAAGCTTAATTGAACTTCCAATGCATGTCTAGCAATATACTCAGTGTTCTGTAAAAGGGAAGGAAAGCCCTCAAGAAGCTTACGATCTGGAGGCAGAGCCCATATGCATGTAGATGACACATGAGATAGCATAGTTGAGTGTACTAGGGAAAAATACCACCCCCCAGACTTTGTAACAGCCCGCCAGAGTATTATAACTGGAGCTACCCATTTTCACTGTCATTCCTACTTTGAAGAGAAAGAATATTGACATCCTGTGGATGAAAATTCAGATTTGCTAATTTTATTTTCCATACAAATAAAACCATCAGAAAATTACAGCCTACACACTAATTATACATGGAGGATTCCATTAGGTTAGGTCAAACTTAGGTGACTACTATATTCAACATATATTTCTAAATTGAGTTTAATAAAGTTTAATTATCCATGGTGTAGTATCTATCATGTGGGAAAATTCCAGCTATTTTCTGATACATTTCCATCACAAGAATACAGTTCCATTAAATAGATCTAGCATTATTAAAAACTCTATACACAAATTATGACCCAAATGAAATACTACCGATTTCCAAAGGTAATATTTTCCTAGGTAATTTGTACAAAAGCTACATCCACCTAGTCAGATGTGACCCAAGTATACATACAACAATTGCTTCTTGTGTTCATTCACTTATTAATTTATCCATCCATCCATCCATTCATCCATTTATCCACAATAGAAGAAGATTAATGTGGAGAAAGCATAGGTGTTTAGAACTGAGCAGACCTGGACTTGAATTCAGACTCTACTGTTTAATATTAATTATGTCTCTGGGCCTCAGTTACTCATTGTAAAATAGAAATGAATATATAAAATACCTAACCAATATGTCATTGTAGCATTGTGGAGTATGCCCTTGCTGTAAGGATAATTCGTAAAGTTTAATTTATAATTATTTAATCTTGATTGAGATGAGGAAAAGTAAAGCAGTTATTAACCTTGTACTGGAGTTACTTCTACAAAATAGTGATATTAATCACATATCCTCCATAGAAGAAGAGAAACGCAAGCCATGTTAATTGTCAGGGCTCAAAGAATGAGCGTTTTGGTTTCCCACATACTGTGGATTGGAGATAATTTTAGACTGGTGAGCACGATCTTGCTAGTTAGACATTCTGATTTCTAGTAGGCCAAATCATGTTTCCTAAGTAAATTAAAGTAGTTGAAAACAAACTCCCTATTTTAAAAATAACAACTTTGGGGGACCATTGAGAAGCTAGTTTTGCTCCAACAGAGCAGCCAGGAAGTAGGGCTATCTCAGTACATGTCTTTTTATTCATGTGGTACTTTGAGAACCAATTCAGACTTCTCCTTTGAGAAGGAGAAAAGTCATGAAAACATCAGGGTTCAGCAGCAACTGAGTCTCGACCCAAAAGAAGTCATTAGCATTTGCTCTGTGTCCAGCTCTGTCCAACCTAAGAATGCCAAAGACAATTGATACCATTTCTACCTTTTCTTTTGTGTCTGGAACTTTGCTTAGTATTAATACATATTTAACTTGATCCAAATATGTGATGGACTGAGAGAACTGAAACGGGCATATATATAAGTGGATTTGGTTAAACTCAGAAGCCATCTTGGGGGGAAAAAAATAAAGTGCCTAGCAGAATACCTCTACATAGCAGGAACATAACAGATAATTAGTTTCATTCCCCAAACCTTGAGCCCCTATTGTGTGCCATGTACCATCCATCCTTGTCCAAATAAAACTAGGTCCTTGTTCTCAAGGGGCCTATAATTCAGTGCCGGAGGGATTCACTGAAAGATATAAAGTGAGTTTAATAAGTATAATAAGGCGCAACATTCTGTGGCCTCAACAGGAAGCAGGAACGCCCTCAGTGACAGGGAATGGGGAGGTTCATTAAGAGAGTGTGTTGTTCTCAGGCACGTGAATGACAAGAGGTTTAGGAAACTTCAGCCTGTGCCCATCTCACGCTTAACCCTGAAACACTGTCTGGGTCTCGGGATCTCTATCAGTAAAGCAGAGCTTGGGAGTCAAACGATGACACAAATCCTGGTTTTGTTACCCTCCAAGTTGTTCCCATTCATTCATTTAGTCCTTCACTTGTTCCTTCATCTTTTCATCAAATACTTACAGAGCACCTACCATGTGCTAGGCACTCCGCAAACAGCATTAATAATAAAACAGATATTTAGTCTATTCTTGCAGAGCCTATGATAGATAATAACAAGTAAATAAGAATAATTGGAATCAATGTAACAACAAAAACCCATAAGCATGATTTTGTAAATTATAATGCAGCCCCTGGAGAGAAGGAGAAAAAGGGAGTCCTGAGAGAAAACAGAGTAAACCTTCTTTGGGCATTAGCTCCAGGAACTAATGTTCACATTGAGGCATGAAGGCGTAAGAGGAAAGGGAGTGAGAAGAGTGGGGACAGAAGCGGCAGGGAGAGCATCTCAGGAAGGAAGAGCAGTGTGTGCTAAGGCCCTGAGGTGGGGGCAAGGCTTGGCAGGCTGAAGCTATTGAAAGGCAGCCAACAAGGATGTGGGAGGAGTTTGTTATGGAGAAAGCAGTGCAAAAACCCTCGCTGGCAACTCATTTACATTCATTTCAACATGTTCTCTGGGCAACTCAAGTGAGAGTAGTGTCAGAGTTCCTAAAGTAATATGAACAGGGATGGGGTGCATCCCCTCTCTAACCTCTGATTACTTTCCCTTGCTCACTTCCACCTCTGGTTCTGCTGTTCACTGGGCTCACCAGCCAGGTGGTGCCTCAAAGCCTGTGCAGCTGCTACTGCCTCTGCTTGCAATGCTTTTTGCCCAAATCACCCCATGACTCAGTCCCTTACCTTGTTCAAACCCTTGCCTCCCCAGTAAGGACTTCTCCATCCACAACATCTACAATTGCATCTCTCCAGACCCTCTGCATACTTGCTATATTTTTCTCCATTGCATTTATCTTCTTCTAAAGAGCTGTAAAATGTCCTTATTTATTCTGCTTAGCCTCTCTCCTCTAGACTATAAGCTCCATAAAGGCAGAGATGTGAGTCTGTTTTGTTCACTGCTGTAACTCCTATCTTCCAGAATAGTGCCACAGTCAACATTCAAAGCTATTTCTTGAAAGAATCTCATTTAATCTTCGCAAGGCAACATGCAATGACTAGCTCTAAGAGGTGGTGTATTAGCTTTCATAAAGTTACAAAAATCATTTCATTGACAAATTAAAATCTTATATTGATGAAGGCAATAAATACCCACAAAATAAATGCAAATATTGTATTAATAAGTTTTGACAGTTTTTCCATCTCATGAAATGAAAATCACATAATTTATTAAAGCTAGTAATTTTTTTTGCTATTAATCATACATTATTTGCACTGTGATAATGTTATATCTGTGGATTACATTTCAATTTGAAATTCAAAAAGAGAGTATTAAAATTTTCTCTGTGAGATTCAACTTTCTTCTTAAAAATTGCTATCTCTTGTCTTCTGACATAATGGTATAAACTGTGGATTTTAATGAATTATATATTCAAATAAAAAAAGAAATTGGTCTTAAAAATATGATTCATTTTGCTGCCATTTTAAGTATAAAAAACAGAATGCAAGCAGAGAGTTTTGGGGCTTTTGTGTGTTAACTCTGAGAGATAAAATGCAAAATAGAGCAAAACTGAAAAAAAAAACCAACTAGCAAGACAGGTATGTCTCCTTGTTAAAACTATGGTGTTTAAACTTCCCAGTTTTGGTATTCATTTGAACTTGATGCTTTCTGCCAGAAGACTCTCAGGCTGTGGGATGGCTGAGAAGACCTTGTATGAGCATTTTAATTAGCTAATTGTCTGATAATATAAGGTAACACCTTTCTTCTCCTATTGAACTCTCAACTCTCCTCTCTGTGAGAATGCTGTACTTTTCACCATCAGGTCAAAAATCCTCAGTCATCCTATCCTTCTGGCTCTCGTCATATCAAATTGGATCTTACAAGTCCCCTTCCAGAACATAACTGGAGGAGTCAGGATGTCAATCCAGCCAAGTCAGCTAAGGCAGGCAGTGTTCGTAGGTGGGATCTTGAGTCTGTGGAGTGAGAGTGAGTAAGAGCAGAAGTGAGGGGCAGAGCAAGTGACCTCCATCCAGGGAAAGAGGTCATGTGCCTTTACCCTTGGCTCTGAGGCATTCAGCTGTATTGGAGTATGCAGATACATGACTTCCTGGACCCAACCTCGTTGTTGACATTTCCTTAGCTTAGGTTAAAAGGATGGAACACAGTGATCAGACAGGATTTGGTGGGCCCAAGTCAGGGAAAAGCATCTTTCAGAACCATAGCATCTGTCCATCCAGAAAACTAGTGAACTGTATCAGAATGACAGAAATTAACCTATAAAATGTCAATGCTAGCATTTCTTCATAACCTGATCAAGAACTCTAGCAGTGTGATGGTTTGTTGGTGTGTGACAATCTTTTCTCCAGTGATATAAATATTCTGGTAGCTTTATCTTTATGTAAACACTCTCCAAGCGATATGCAACTCAGTACCTTACACAAAGTAATCCCTTGATGCATGCTTATTGATTGACTGATAAATGAATGAACTGGTGACCAACAAAGGAATATCTCTCTCCTAGCAAATATCAGCCTTTTACTCTGAAAAGTAAGTAATGAGGCTGAGAGCTAGCATTTTACAACTTAGTTCTTCTAAAGGCTTTTAATACAAGCTTTTTTTTTTTTGACAAAGGCTTTTTAAAAAATACTACAACATATATTAAAAATAAAACAGAATAATTTAGCAGTAATAAAATAATTTTCTTTCAATGCCATGTTACCAAATGTTTAAAACATAATTTCTAATCTTATGTAAACATTGTGGACATTAACATATCAAAGAAAGTTTATCATGTACAAAGTCTCCTCTTTGCTAATTCTCCTTTTTTTTATCATATAGTAACCTCCATATAGGTAAGATAACTAACAAGCCCACCTGTATCTCCGCTTCTGTTCTACCTCCCACAGGGGTGAGGATGTAGGAAATTCAGCCCTAGCTGGGCTTCCCTGTATCCATGTGCCTTGGGTAAATCACTTAATATCTCTGGAAAGCTTAGTTTTGTCACGTGTAACAGGATGGGAAGAATGCCTGCCCTGCCCACCGCCCAGATAATGTGGAAAGTGCTTTGAAATGCTGAAGTGGAAAACAAATGTATTTATAAGTGTAAAAACCGCTCACAAGAAGTATCACCAAGAGAGGCCCTTCCTGCTACCTTAGAGGGCCTCTACAGCTGCAAGTCTCCACCCAACTTCTCACCAGAGAGTGTGGGAATTTCTAGGGAGATGGGCCTCAGCTGGGATCAAAAGGCAATAAATGTTTCACCCTCTAAATTCACAGGTACAACTGGTATTGCTATTAATGTGTCTGCTGTGTTACCACAGAGCTGACCAAAACGGTTTATTTCAGAAAAATCAGTTCTGAAAGTCCCACCTGATGCATCTATATAGAGAAGGCTGAGGCTAGGGGGTGTCCCCAAGCTGAGAATCACGGGCTGAGTTGTGTCCCTTCCCAAATTTACGTGTTGAAGTCCTATCTCCCAGTACCTCAGAATGTGACTGTTTCTGGAGCTTGGGCCTGGACAGAGGTAATTAAGTTAAAATGAGGTCATTAGTATGGACCTTAATTCAACATGACTGGTGTCCTTCTGAGAAAAGGAATTTGCACACAGACAGGTACTAGAGGGAAGACCATATGAGAACATAGTGAGAAGGTAGCCATCTACACCAAGGAGAGAGGCTTCAGAAGAAATGAACCCTGCTGACACCTTGATCTTGAACTTCTAGCCTTCTGGCTAGAAAACTTGGAACTTCTAGCCTTCCGGTGAGAAAATAAATTTTGGTTGTTTAAGCCACCCAATCTGTGGTATGATGTTATGGCAGCCCTATCAGACTAATACACTATACCTTCATCTGTCTCTCCCCATGGGAGAAGAGGATACATTGGACTTAGTACCCATTTCTCCTTCAAAGAATGAGCCCAAATCTTTGCTCCACTAGGTAGGGTCAGTGGTCACTGACCTGAAGGTTGCTGAGTCACTGAATCTGCAGGGTACCTGATTCTTTGATGCTGCCAGTATAAGAAAGGGTGGCAGGAGTTAGGAGGTGAACCTGGGAGGGAACCATCCTCTGCTTGTTGTGGGGAGAACACTTAAGTCTCCTGCGGGCTCAGTGGGTGCTGCACAAAGACTTCGCCTAGGAGGGCCTCCCACTAGAGCAAGGGGACCCGTTGCAGGAGATCTGGGGAAAATTCACTACTGGGAGGATGAAGGTCAGCAAGAAGCCCAGCCTTGCCAACTCACTCATGCCAGGGAACAGCCCAGGAAAATGCCCTCATCTGGAGGAGCACCTGAACAAGCCACAGGTGAGATGCCCTCCGCAATTCAGACTTAGGTGGCACTGGTGACCAACAGCCAGTTAAAAATAGACATAAAATCTGTAAAAAAAAATTAATAAACAGAAACCTCTATGAAATAGAGTTGGGAAACCAGAAAGGGGAGTTCTTATGCCTGCAATATTGGCAGAGCCCAACAGGAAGAAGAGTCCTTTCCTGGCAAGGACTCAGCCAATGAAAAGCATGAACTCTTCGTTTACTATAGCCCTCCCGACTTCCTCTTTCTCCCTATGAAAAAGTTCTCTTGCCCTTGCCACGTGGGAACTTGCATGATCCTCACCATGGTTGCAGACCCTGAACTGCAATTCTTTGCTGATCCCGCATAAACCCATCTTTGCTGGAGAAATATCTGAGTGTCTGTCTATTTTGGGTCAATAAAGCTACAACAACCCATTAAAAGGGGATGGTGAATTTGGAACTGCCACCATATTGGCCATCAGCGAGAGAAAGTGTCTTTCCTCCTTCCATCACCAGGGGAGACGGTTGGAAGGAGCAGACTATATCCTACTAACAATTCTGACGATAATTCTGATGTGTAGGGGGGTTTTTCCCACCACCAAGCAATTTTCCAGCACCAGCTGGGTGGCCTACAATTCAACTCAATTCTGACACTACCTGGAGAGAGCATCAGATCCCACAGGCCAAGGGCTCAGTACTACAAGACAGCGCTCTCTCGTCCCCCTTGAGACACCAATCGCAAGTCCAGGCTGTCACCTGTGCTTCTAACTGACCAGCTGTAAATGCGAGGTTCCTACAATGCCCTCCTCAGGTTTGATTAACTTGCTAGAGCAGCTCAGAGAAACACTTTACAGCCAAATGGAAGAGACGCATAGGGCAAGGTATGGGGAAAGGGCATGGGGCTTCCATGCTCTCTGAGCAGGACACCCTCCCCAAATCTCCACATGTTCACCAACCTGCTTCCTTCGAGTGGAACCTGGAAGCTTTCCGAACCCTGTCCTTTTGGATTTTTAGGGAGACTTCATTAAATAGGCACGACTAATAAAATCATTGTCAATTGGTGATGGAACTCAATCTCCAGCCCCACTCTCCTCCTTGGAGGTCAGGAGGATGGAATTGAAATTTCCAACCCTCTAATCATTTAGCTGGTAGCCCTGGCAACCAGCCCCCATCCTTTGGTTACCTAGGGGCTTTCCAAAAGTCACTCATTAACATAACAGAAGACACCTTTATTGCCCTCTTCACTTCGGAAATTCCAAGGGCTTTCGGAGCTTTGTGCAAGAGTCAGGGTCAAAGAACAAATCTATGGTTCTTATTATAAATCACAGTATCACACCTCCTTTAACCACACCTTCCCCTTTCCCAAGTAGCTTCATCCTCTCAGTTAGGCCCAGGAAGGGACAAGTGGTAACATTTTAGTAGTAAGACTGGATTACAGAAACCAATGGAACGGCCTAAATTTTAAATGGAATTGGTGAGGCAAAAAAAGTCTTTTTGGTCAAAATGGGAAATCTGGGGTCTAAAAAGTGAGCAGTCTTGAGGCTTAAGGGAGTTGCATGTTGTATGTACCTGTTGTGAGGCTCCGAAGTCAAATACCTCATAAATGAAGTGTAGCAGAGTTGCTTGGCAGGTATTTATTCAAACCTAGTAAATCCTCTTCCTCCCTCAGTGTGTTTTCAAAATTTTATAATCTACCTCACCCTCATAATCCTATTCCTAAATTTTAATGTTGTCTCTGCAAGAAAGAGTGAGCTTGAGCAAGTCACTTACCCTCTCTGGCATGGCTTCATCTGTAAAGTGAGAATTACTGACCTAAAACAAAGAGGCTTCCAGTTATTTTTCCTGCAAAAATGGGTGTATTTGGGATCAACAAAGAACTGCAATTCGAGTTCTGCAACCATGGCTAGCCATGTGCAAATCCCCCCAAAAATGGAGGGGAGAACTCCTCTAGGGGGAAAGGAAGTTGGGAAGTAAACAAAGAGTCCACTGGAGGAACTGAGAGTCTGAAGTATAGTGGTTTTTCATTGGCTGAGTTGTGGCAGTCTCTCACTGGCTGACCTCTTGCCGGGCAAGCAGAGAAAGTCTTTCTTCCTCTTGGGCTCTGCTATTGTCTGGGGGCATGAGAGCTCTTGCTTCTGGCCTCCTGACTCTATTTTGATTAAGGTTTTTGTTTATTCATTTTTTTTTTTTTTTTTAAGATTGATTGATTGATTGATTGATTGCTATGTTGGGTCTTCGTTTCTGTGCTAGGGCTCTCTCTAGTTGCGGCAAGCGGGGGCCACTCTTCATCGCGGTGCGTGGGCCTCTCACCATCGTGGCCTCTCTTGTTGTGGAGCACAGGCTCCAGACGCGCAGGCTCAGTAATTGTGGCTCACGGGCCCAGCTGCTCCGCGACATGTGGGATCTTCCCAGACCAGGGCTCGAACCCGTGTCCCCTGCATTAGCAGGCAGATTCTCAACCACTGCGCCACCACGGAAGCCCTGTTTATTCATTTTTACAAGATAATAATACCAGCTTGCAGGGTAGTCACAGAGAATAAGTGATATAGAGCATTTAAAATCAAGTCTGGTACGTACTACATACTTGATAAATGATAGTTACTATTATTATTATTAACAACAATACTTATATGAGTAAATCCTACGTTCTAGGAATAGTCATGTATCTGTGTTAACCAAACAGGGATACTCATGCCCCCAAGCAAGCTGTCTGTCTGGAAAACACACGGCACTCATCCTAGAACACATACCCGGGGGTCATTATCAAATGTCATCCCTTCTGTGAAACCTTTTTTAACTGCAACTTTGTAACCCCTTCATCGGCTTCCCAACATTACAGAAGAAGCCTTTTACCCTGCTGGGCTTCGTTCAGTCTGCTGCAAAAGAACTTGGCACGTGAGCCTTTCCAGCTAAACCTCAAGCCCTTTAAGGGTTAGAGCTATAGTTTACTCAGTTTTGTACCTGGTAGTTTGTCAGTGCTCAATGTTTTTTACCTTTAATTCAGGGGTTGACTGCTGTATTCTCACCTACAAATGAGGTTTTGGATGATACTCTGAAACAGTTGTGTCAGAATCATCCAGAGAGCTTGTTAAAACTCAGGTTCCTGGGCTGCACCCTCAGGGATCCTGATTCAGCCAGTCAGGGAGGTCCAGGGCTTAACAGTCACCCACCCCTCTACAGTTGATTACTATGTAAGTGATCTATCTTCCCACTGTCTGCTCCTGGCCCTGGGATTCTATGATTACTCCAGTCAGATTAGTAACATCTGAATGTGCCCTTTGCTCATTTCCCAACTGAGCTCTTCAACTTGCTTTCGATTATAGAAGGAAAAAAGGTTTTGCTCCTTTGTTCCCAATGTAAGAACTAATTTTTACTGAGAATCAATTGCTCACTGTGGAGCATAGGAGTATTTTAGCATTCAAATCAGTTCAGTGTTGATGAAGCATTTCTTGAAATTATTTCAGAACCCACAGACAAGCCTATTTTTTTGCCTAAGAATGGCCTATAAAGCATCATCTGCTGTACTCGCAGTACAAAATTGTCTTCCCGAAGATTTAGGGTTTGTCTTCTAGCTCCAAAGATCCATGAATAAAATTCTGTGAGACTTAAACAGCAGATCTCTGACCTACAAACCTTGCATATCAAATCTAGCCACTTTCTCAGTAATGGTATTCTCCCTCCTCCAACCCAAGTAGCAGTATTAAAAGTGCTATTCTTTTTTAAATAAATAAGGAATAGCTGCTTTAAAGATGTACATCATCTAAGAGGACATAGATTAGAATAGTCACAGGTGTTAAAATAGAGATTTCAACATTTTCATTTTACCCATTTCTCATTCTCTGAATAATCCAGCATCCTCTGACACTACCCTACCCCCAACCCTGCCAAGGCTCTATGCAGCTAGAGAATAGAAACAAAACATAAAACCCTCTGGAGAAAGATCTTAGACCTGTGGTCACTGGGAAGAAAGAGGAGAAGTAAATGAGGCAGGTGGCTGGTGGCTGGTGGTGGGAAAGTTCTGTTTTTCCTTGGCTCCTTCCATCAATCAAGGAAGAAGATTGTTCCTATTTCCCTTCCCTGCAGAAAAATGTAGGAGAAAAGAAATTGGGCACACTTCCAATCCTCAATTGGATTGTTGGCAAACTCTGATGAATTATCCTGGGGATATTCTGGTTGAAAAGCCAACCTAAATATGCTACTTCAGCAAGTAAAGTTAGAAAAAAATAATCAATTTAATACACTTGCAAGAATGCTTGTTAAGAGTGCCCCATCCCACAATAAACACTAAGTATACTTCTTCCTTTAAACCTGTAAATTATCTTTGCTCATCTGTACATACTGGAGGATGTTCTAATTCTGACCATCATATTCCAGTGCTACCTTCTGCCAACTTGGGTTTCTTGAGAGACAGATCATACAGAACCCTCAAACACATTACAGTTATCCTTAAACATACTTTCTTCCCCTAAGTCCTAACCCTTTTCTAGCTTGATGAGCTAGACAGGTCCATGTTGAAGAGTGTTGACCTCTACATGGCACACGCACCATCATTTCTCATCCCTGTGCCCGTGGCAAAATTTTTTTTTTTAAATTAAAAAAGTGTTTTTGAAACATCATAGATACAGACTTGTGTGTGTGTGCATACTGATCTCAGAGAAAACCGCTGTTCTGATTTTTTTTCCCCACTATTTAAGCATTTTAGTTTATACCAGGTAAATTAAATAATTCAAAAATTTCTTGCTTCCCTCCTGCCCATATTTGATCTCCCTCTCCACTTTTCCTTCCTGTGGATTACTTTCAATCAATTTGTGGGCTTGTCAAATTCTAATTCTCGAAGCTATTGCTTACATGTATGTTCTTACAAACAGCTCTGAAGCACTGTCTCATTTTCAGAATTCTATCTTCTGTTAGGTCTCCAATGTTCTCAGACAGGAAGTGATGTTAAGGACATAGTCTAATTTTCTAATTCCTCAAATTGATGAAGCACATGGGAAAATGTACTCAGGATGTACTTCAACTAAAGCTTTCCCTACAGCATTATAATCATGCAAATACTATTCCCGAGGATGACTGTGTCATCCACTTGTTTTCTGGTGGTGATTGTATGCTGACTTTTATGACAGTTATTTTCTTCCTTCTCCTTATAGCTTTACACCTAATGTACATATCTAAACAACCTAGTTTTGCATTGCCTGGTTTTGACCTTTACACAAACGAAAATATATTGCATTTTCTTTTGAGACTTGCTTCTTTTATTCAATATAATTTTTGTGAAATTTTTTCTGTTGATGTGTAAAGCTATAGTTCATTTAGGGCCATCTCTGTATACTGTTCCACTATATAAATTAACAACAATTTAGGTGTCAGTTCTGCTCTTGATGGGCACTTAGGTTGTTTCATACTTGAGCTATTACACACAATTCTGTTATGAATGTTCTTATATAAATCATTTGGTGCCCATTGAAAGAGTTTTTCTAGGGTAGATAGCTAAAGGTAGGCTTGTCAGACCAGAAGATATACACATTTACTTTATGAGATGATGTCAAATTGTTTTCCAAAGTGGAAATTATACTCCAACCAGCAGTGGAGGAGAGTTCTACTTGCTTCCATCCTTGCCAACATTCTCTCCAGTCAAACCCAGTGCTTTTAATCCTTCTTAATACAGCACTCAAGGCCATTATTACAAATTTATCAAAACTGACATATAAGGTAAAACCTGTTTATCATCCCCTTCATTTCTCTTTCTTAAACCTTAGAGTCCAGAGAAGCTTCACCTTGGCTTCTTAGCCTTCCAGAGCCAAAGGCATCCCATATAAAAAAGATCTACCCAGTATCCAAATACATATCCTCAGGCTTAAGATGAAAAGACTACAGGGAACATGTTTGAAAAAAGAGTAAGAAAAAATTTTTTTTAACAATCCTTTCCATCTTCCAACTAAAATATTTCCTTATCTTATTATTTCTAGGATGCCTCTTTATCTCTGCCCAACTTATAATGTAATCAGTGAGATAACAGTGGGAAAAAGTGGAGACAAAGAGAAAAAAAACTACATAAAAATTCAAGAATTTTATTTTCAGCACCAAAGCATCGGCAGTTTCTCAGCCTTGCATGTCACAGAAGGTACTGAGGACTTTCATGATTTGCAAGGAAAAGGGGCTCTGAGGGCTCTGAGTAGCAAATGAAATGTGGAAGAATTAGGGTGAATT
Source organism: Balaenoptera musculus (assembly GCF_009873245.2). NCBI lineage: Eukaryota > Metazoa > Chordata > Mammalia > Artiodactyla > Balaenopteridae > Balaenoptera > Balaenoptera musculus. The sequence goes on along the minus strand of NC_045800.1, from coordinate 36,624,202 downwards.
TTCCAAATATATGCCAAGGAGTCCAGGCTTCAGGTCCCTGAAACCCAGAGCAACCTAATTACCAAAGCCCAGGGGGGAGCAGCTCCTCCCTCTTTTCCAACAGAGCAGAGAGGTTATCCCCAGAAAAGAACAGTCTCTGTGGTCCAGCATGTGGGCCTCTTGCCTCTTTAGGATTAATAAATGAATTGCCTACACTGTACCCACCCACTTAGTGATTCTCTGGAAGGACCAGTCCTTGAACTCAGTGTGTGACTTGGGAAACTCACTTAGCCACAGTTACCTCACTAGTAAATAGTGATGTGAAGCCAGGTGATTTTTGACATTCCATTGTACTTTCACATTCTTTGATTACTTTTCATATCTCCAGCTTGAGCATTCCAGGTAAGATTGACACCCTAATCTAAAGTGTGTTTTAGGTAGGTCACCTATAATTGTTTCTAAAAGCATTTTCTATAGTTCAGCCATGCATTTGTCAGCTTAATCTGAGGCTGATGATAACCAAGTAGATAGCTTAATAAAGCACAATTACTACTGATTTCTTTACTCAGCTGTCAGTCTCTGCATTGTGGCTTTGAAATGGGAAAGGGTTGTAGCAGGTACTATTTATTGGCTCCCAGCAGCCATTTCCTCTTCTTCCTTTTGACAGACCCTCATTTGCAAGCTTCTGCAATATACCCAGTTGGAATCATATAATCTCATTTTCTTTCATGATTGCATTATAGGGGTGAGCATATGATTCCATCCTGGTCAATGAAGCATAAGGAGAAGACTGCTGGGTATTCCTAGAGACGGTTTTTCTCTCTGATGAAAGATAGAGGTATAAAAGGAGATGATCCTACCCTGCCACCTCTTCCTTTCTGATTTTAGATTTTGTCCTGTAAGGACATAATGTTTAGAGCTGCTCTAGCCATTTAGCAACCTGAGAAAAGGCATGATTGAAATGTTGAAGATAACAAAGCTGAAAGGGGAAGAGAAGTTAATGACATTATTGAGCAGCTAAATTGTCCCTGGAACCACTGACCTACAGATCTTTTGCTATGTGAGAGTAATAAACCTCTATTATTTGTTTAAGACACTTTTATACAAGTATTCTTATACATACAGCCTAAGAGGCACTTCCTCATACAAGGGTCTAAGACGACTAAATGACATTGCTTTGAGGATGTGGATGCCTTCAGACCTTGCTCCAGGAGGAAACACACATCAGTATAATAAAGCACATATATGATAAACTGCAGCTCACATCATACTCAAAGGTGAAAAGCTGAAAGCATTTCCTCTAAGATCAGGAACAAGACAAGGACGCTCACTCTGCAACTGTCATTCAACATAGTATTGGAAGTGCAAGCCACAGCAATCAGAAAAGAAAAAGAATTAAAAGGAATCCAAATTGGAAAGGAAGAAGTAAAATTGTCATTGTTTGCAGAGGACATGATACTATACATAGAAAAATACTAAACACACCTCAAGAAAACTACTAGTGCTCATCAATGAATTTGGTAAAGTTACGGGATACAAAATTAATATACGGATATCTGTTGCCTTTCTATACACTAAAACTATCAGAAGGAGAAATTAAGGAAACAATCCCATTTACCATGACATCAAAAATAATAAAATTTCTAGGAATAAATCTATGTAAGGAGGTAAAAGACCTGTATGCTGAAAACTATAAGAGACTGATGAAAGAAACTGAAGACAACACAGATGGAAAGATATACAGTGTTCTCAGATTGGAAGAATCACTATTGTCAAAAATGACTATACTACTCAAGGCAATCTACAGATTCAATGCAATCATTATCAAATTACCAATGATATTTTTCACAGAACTAGAACAAAAAATTTTTAAATTTGTATGGAAACACCAAAGACCCCAAATAGCCAAAGCAACCTTGAGAAAGAAGAACACAGCTGGAGGAATCAGGCTCCCTGACTTCAGACTATACTACAAAGCTACAATAATCAAAACAGTAAGGTACTGGCACAAAAACAGAAATATAGATCAATGGAACAGGATCAAAAGCTCAGAAATAATCCCACGCACCTATGGTCAATTAATCTACCATAAAGGAGGCAAGAATACATGATGGAGAAAAAACAGTCTCTTCAATAAGTGGTGCTGGGCAAACTGGACAGGTATATGTAAAGGAATGAAATTAGAACATTCTCTAATACTATATAGAAAAATAAACTCAAAACAGTTTAAAGACCTAAGTATAAGACCAGAAACCAGAAAACTCCTGCAAGAAAACATAGGCTCTCTGACATATATCTCTTTGACATATGTCATAGAAATATTTTTTTGGATCTCTCTCCTAAAACAAAGGAAACAAAAGCAAAAACAAACAAATGGGACTTGATTAAACATAAAAGCTTTTGCACAACAAAGGAAACCATCACCAAAACGAAAAGACAACATACTGAATGGGAGAAAATATGTGCCAATGATCTGACCAATAAGGAGTTAATATTCAAATTATATAAATAGCTCATACAACTCAACATCAAAAATCAAACAACCCGATTAAAAAATAGGCAGAAAAACTGAATAGACATTCTTCCAAAGAGGACATGCAGATGGCCAACTGGCACAGGAAAAGAAGCTCAATACTGTTAATCATTAGGCAAATGCAAATTAAAACCACAATGACCTCACACCTATCTGAATGGCTATCATCAAAAAGAACACAAACAGGAGACCTTCAAGATGGTGGAGGAGTAAGACGGGGAGATCACCTTCCTCCCCACAAATATATCAAAAATAAATCTACATGTGGAACAACTCCTACAGAACACCTACTGAAGGCTGGCAGAAGACCTCAGATTTCCCAAAAGGCAAGAAAATTCCCATGTACCTGTCTAGGGCAAAAGTAAAAAGAAAAAACAGAGACAAAATAGGGATGGGACCTGCATTTCTGGGAGGGAGCTGTGAAGGAGGAAAAGCTTCCACACACTAGAAAGCCTCTTCACTGGTGGGGACGGGGGATAGGCGGGGGGGAAGCTTCGGAGCCATGGAGGAGAACGCAGAAACAGGGGTGCAGAGGGCAAAGCAGAGAAATTCCCTCACAGAGGATCAGTGCCGACCAGCACTCAGCAACCTGAGATGCTTGTCTGCTCACCCGCCAGGGCGGGTGGGGGCTGGAAGCTGAGGCTCGGGCTTCAGAGATCAGATCCCAGGGAGAGGACTGGGGTTGGCTGCGTGAACACAGCCTGAAGGGGCCTAGTGCGCCACAGCTAACTGGGAGGGAGTCCAGGAAAAAGTCTGGACGTGCTGAAGAGGGAAGAGACCATTGTTATAGGGTGCAGGAGGAGAGGGGATTCCTCCTTCATGTGCCCACAGAAGGCAGAGCACCACCTAAGTGAGATCCAGAGATGGGTGTGAGCAGTGGCTATCAGCTTGGACCCCAGAGACGGGCATGAAACACTAATGCTGCTGCCACTGCCACCAAGAATCCTGTGTGCAAGCACAGGTCACTACCCACACCCTCCCCCCAGGAGCCTGTGCAGCACACCACTGCCAGGGACCTGTGATCCAGGGAAAACTTCCCAGGGAGAACACATGGCATGCCTCAGGCTGTTGCAATGTCAGGCCAGCCTCTGCCACCGCAGGCTTGCTCTGCATTCCAATTATGACTACTGTACCCCTCCCTCTCCCCAGCCAAAGTGAGCAAGAGAGCCCTAATCAGCCGCTGTTTTCACATCCTCCTGTCTGGGCCAGGAACAGATGCCTGAGGGTGGCTTACACAAGAGGCTGAGCCAAAACCAAAGCTGAACCCCCAGGAGCTGTGCGAACAAAGAAGAGAAAGGGAAATTTCTCTGTGCAGCCTCAGGAGCAGAGAACTAAATCCCCACAATCAACTTGATAAACCTTGCATCTGTGGAATACCTGAATAGACAACGAAGGTTCCCAAAATTGAGGCAGTGGACTTTGGGAGCAACTGTAGACTTGGGGTTTGCTTTCTGCATCTGATTTGTTTCTGGCTTTTATGTTTATCTTAGTTTAGTTTTTAGTGCTTGTTATCATTGATGGATTTGTTTATTGGTTTGGTTGCTCTCTTTTATTTTTCTTTTTCATTTTTATTTATTTATTTGTTTGTTTGTTTTTTCTCCTTTAGTGAATGTGTATGTGTATGTTTCTTTGTGTGATTTGTCTGTTTAAGTTTGCTTTTACCATTTGTACTAGGATTGTAGCAGTTATTTTTTTGTTTGTTTTCTTTTTATGAGTGTGTGTGTGTGTGTGTGTATGTTTCTTTGTGTTATTTTGTCTGTTTAGTTTTGCTTTTACTATTTGGTTTGGGGTTCTATCTATTTTTTTTTCCTTATCTCCCGAACCATGTGGCTGGCAGGGTCTTGGTGCCCTGACCGGTTGTCAGCCCTGAGCCTCTGAGTTGGGAGAGCCAAGTCCAGAATATTGGACCACCAGAGACCTCCCGGCCCTATGTAAAATCAATCAGCAAGAGCTCTCCAAGAGATCTCCACTTCAACGTTAAGACCCAGCTCCACCCAATATCCAGCAAGCTCCAGTGCTGGATGCCCCATGAAACAACTAGCAAGACAGGAACACAACACCAGCCATTAACAGACAGGTTGCCTAAAGTCATATTAAGTTCACAGATACCCCAAAATACACTACCGGATGCAGCCCACCCAACCAGAAGGACAACATCCAGCCCCACCCACCAGAAAAGAGGCACCAGTCCCCTCCACCAGGAAGCCTACAACACCCACTGAACAAACCTCACTCACTGGGGGCAGACACCAAAAACAACGGGAACTACAAACCTGCAGCCTGCAAAAAGGAGACCGCAAACACGTAAGTTAAACAAAATGAGAAGACAGAGAAACACACAGCACATGAAGGAGCAAGGTAAAAACCCACCAGACCAAAACAAATAAAGAGGAAACAGGCAGTCTACCTGAAAAATAATTCAGAGTAATTATAGTAAAGATGATCCAACATCTTGGAAAGAGAATGGAGAAAATACAAAAAACTTTTAACAAGGACCTAGAAGAACTAAAGAGCAAAAAAATAATGATGAACAACACATTAAATGAAATTTAAAAAGCTCTAGAAAGAAACAATAGCAGAATAACTGAGGTAGAAGAACGGATAAGTGACCTGGAAGATAAAATAGTGGAAATAACTGCTGCAGAGCAGAATAAACAAAAAAGAATGAAAAGAAATCAGGACAGTCTCAGAGACCTCTGGGACAACATTAAAGGCACCAACATTTGAATAATCAGGGTCCTAGAAGAAGAAGAGAAAAAGAAAGGGTCTGAGAAAATATTTGAAGAGATTATAGTTGAAATCTTCCTTAATATGAGAAGGGAAATAGTCAATCAAGTCCAGGAGTGCAGAGAGTCCCATAAAGGATAAATCCAAGGAGAAACATGCCAAGACACGTATTAAGCAAACTATCAAAAATTAAATATAAAGAAAAAATATTAAAAGCAGCAAGGGAAAAGCAACAAATATCATACAAGGGAATCCCCATAAGGTTAACAGCTGATCCTTCAGCAGAAACTCTGCAAGCCAGAAGGGAGTGGCAGGACATATTTAAAGTGATGAAAGGGAAAAACCTACAACCAAGATTACCCTATCCAGCAAGGATCTCATTCAGATTTGACAGAGAAATTAAAACCTTTAAAGACAAGCAAAAGTTAAGAGAATTCAGCACCACCAAACCAGCTTTACAACAAGTGCTAAAGGAACTTCTCTAGGCAGGAAACACAAGAGAAGGAAAAGACCTACAATAACAAACCAAAAACAATTAAGAAAATGGTAATAGGAACATACATATCGATAATTATCTTAAATGTAAATGGATTAAATGCTCCAACCGAAAGACACAGACTGGTTAAAAGGATAGAAAAACAAGACCTGTATATATGCTATCTACAAGAGACCCACTTCAGACAAAGGGACACATACAGACTGAAAGTGAGGGGATGGAGAAAGATATTCCATGCAAATGGAAATCAAAAGAAAGCTGGAGTAGCAATACTCATATCAGACAAAATAGACTTTAACATAAAAACTGTTACAAGAGACAAAGAAGGACACTACATAATGATCAAGGGATCAATCCAAGAAGAAGATACAATTGTAAATGTATATGCACCCAACATCGGAGCACCTCAATACATAAGGCAAAGGCTAACAGCCATAAAAGGGGAAATTGACAGTAACACAATCATAGTAGGGGACTTTAACACCACACTCTCACCAGTGGACAAATGAATTTCATTTCCAAAATGAAAATAAATAAGGAAACATAAGTCTTTAAATGATACATTAAACAAGATGGACTTAATTTATATTTATAGGACATTCCATCCAAAAACAACAGAATACACTTTCTTCTCAAGTGCTCATGGAACTTTCTCCAGGATAGATCATATCTTGGGTCACAAATCAAGCCTTGGTAAGTTTAAGAAAATTGAAATTGTATCAGGTATCTTTTCCAACCACAATACTATGAGACTAGATATCAATTACAGGAAAAAAAATTGTACAAAATGCAAACACACGGAGGCTAAACAATATGCTGCTAAATAACCAAGAGATCACTGAAGAAATCAAAGAAGACATCAAAAAATACCTGGAAACAAATGACAGTGAAAACACGACAGCCCAAAACCTGTGGGATGCAGTGAAAGCAGTTCTAAGAGGGAAGATTATAGCAATACAATCCTACCTCAAGAAATAAGAAAAACCTCAAACAACCTAAACTTAAACTTAAAACAATTAGAGAACGAAGAACAAAAAACCCCCAAAGTTAGCAGAAGGAAAGAAATCCTATAAATCAGATCAGAAATAAATGAAAAAGAAATGAAGGAAACAATCGCAAAGATGAAAACTAAAAGCTGGTTCACTGAGAAGATAAACAAAATTGATAAACCATCAGCAAGCCTCATCAAGAAAAAAGACTCAAATCAACAGAATTAGAAATGAAAAAAGGAGAAGTAACAACTGACACTGCAGAAATACAAAGGATCACGAGAGACTACTACGAGAAACTATATGTCAACAAAATGGACAACTTGGAAGAAATGGACAACTCTTAGAAAAATACAACCTTCCAAGACTGAAACAGCAAAAAATAGAAAATATGAACTGACCAATCACAAGCACTGAAATTGAAACTGTGATTAAAAATCTTCCAACAAACAAAAGCCCAGGACCAGATGGCTTCACAGGCGAGTTCTATCAAACATTTAGAGAAGAGCTAACACCTAACCTTCTCAAACTTTTCCAAAATATAGCTAAGGGAGGAACACTCCCAAACTCATTTTACAATTCCACCATCACTCTGATACCAAAACCAGACAAAGATATCACAAAAAAAGAAAACTACAGGCCAATATCACTGATGAACATAGATGCAAAAATCCTCAACAAAATACTAGCAAACAGAATCCAACAGCACACTAAAAGGATCATACACCATGATCAAGAGGGATTTATCCCAGGAATGCAAGGATACTTCAATATATGCAAATCAATCAATGTGATACACCATATTAACAAATTGAAGGATAAAAACCACATGATAATCTCAATAGATGCAGGAAAAGCTTTCAACAAAATTCAACACCCATTTATGATAAAAACCCTGCAGAAAGTAGGCATAGAAGGAACCTACCTCAACATACTAAAGGCCATATATGACAAACCCACAGTCAACATCGTTCTCGATGGTGAAAACTGAAACCATTTCCTCTAAGATCAGGAAAAAGACAAGGCTGCCCACTCTCACCCCTGGTATTCAACATAGTTTTGGAAGTTTTAGCCACAGCAATCAGAGAAGAAAAAGAAATAAAAGGAATCCAAATCAGAAAAGAAGAAGTAAAACTGTCATTGTTTGCAGATGACATAATCCTGTACATAGAGAATCCTAAAGATGCTACCAGAAAAGTACTCGAGCTAATCAATGAATTTGCTGAGTAGCAGGATAGAAAATTAATGCACAGAAATCTCTTACATTTCTATACACTAATGATGAAAAATCTGAAAGAGAACTTAAGGAAACACTCACATTTACCATTGCAACAAAAAGAATAAAATACCTAGGAATAAACCCACCTAAGGAGACAAGAGACCTGTACTCAGAAAACTATAAGACACTGATGAAAGAAATCAAAGATGATACAAACAGATTGAGTGATATACCATGTTCTTGGATTGGAAGAATCAACATTGTGAAAATGACTATACTACCCAAAGCAATCTACAGATTCAATGCAATCCTTATCAAACTACAATGGCATTTTTCACAGACCTAGAACAAAAAATTTCACAATTTGTATGGAAACACAAAAGGCCCCAAATAGACAAAGCAATGTTGAGAAAGAAAAATGGAGCTGGAGGAATCAGGCTCCCTGACTTCAGACTATACTGCAAAGCTACAGTAATCAAGACAGTATGGTAGTGGCACAAAAACAGAAATATAGATCAATGGAACAGGATAGAAAACTCAGAGATAAACTCACACACATATGGTCACCTTATCTTTGATAAAGGAGGCAAGAATATACAATAGAGAAAAGACAGCCTCTTCAATAAGTGGTGCTTGGAAAACTGGACAACTACGTGTAAAAGAATGAAATTAGAACACTTTCTAGCCCCATACACAAAATGGATTAGAAACCTAAGTGTAAGGCCAGAGACTATAAACCTCTCAGAGGAAAACATAGGCAGAACACTCTATGACATAAATCACAGCAAGATCCTATCTGACCCACCTCCTAGAGAAATGGAAATAAGAACTAAAATAAACAAATGGGACCTAATGAAACTGAAAAGCGTGTGCACAGCAAAGGAAGCCATAAAGAAGATGAAATGACAAGCCTCAGAATGGGAGAAACTATTTGCAAATGAAACAATGGACAAAGAATTAATCTCCAAAATATACAAGCAGCTCATGCAGCTCAATATCAAAAAAAACAAAGAACCCAATCTAAAAATGGGTAGGAGACCTAAATAGACATTTCTCCAAAGAAGATATACAGATGGCCAAGAAGTACATGAAAAGCTGCTCAATATCATTAATTGTTAGAGAAATGCAAATCAAAACAACAATGAGGTATCACCTTACGGCACTCAGAATGACCATCATAAAAAATCTACAAACTATAAATGCTGGAGAGGGTGTGGAGAAAAGGGCACCCTCTTGCACTGTTGGTGGGAATATAAATTGATACAGCCGCTGTGGAGAACAGTATGGAGATTCATTAAAAAACTAAAAATACAACTACCATATAACCCAGCAATCCCACTACTGGGCATATACCCTGAGAAAACCATAATTCAAAAAGAGACGTGTACCACAATGTTCATTGCAGCTCTATTTACAATAGCCAGGACATGGAAGCAACGTAAGTGTCCATTGACAGATGAATGGATAAAGAAGGTGTGGCACATTTATATAATGGAATGGCACATTTATATAATGTAGCTTCCATTATATATATATATTCCCTGTTAGGAACTGGGCCGCACAGCAGGAGGTGAGTGGTGGGCGAGCAAGGGAAGCTACATCTGTCGCTCCCCATTGCTCACATTACTGCCTAAACCAGACCCCACCCCGTCCATGGAAATATTGTCTTAACGAACCTGAGTTATTTGTAGTGAGGTGGATGGACCTAGAGTCTGTCATACAGAGTGAAGTCAGAAAGAGAAAACCAAATACCATATGCTAACACATATATATGGAATCTAAAAAAATAAATATTTCTGAAGAAACTTGGAGCAGGACAGGAATAAAGACGCAGACATAGAGAATGGACTTGAGGACTCGGTGGGGGGAAGGGTAAGCTGGGATGAAGTGAGAGAGTAGCATGGGCATATATACACTACCAAATATAAAATAGATAGTTAGTGGGAAGCAGCTGCACAGCACAGGGAGATCAACTTAGTGCTTTGTGACCACATAAAGGGGTGGGATAGGGAGGGTAGGAGGGAGACGCAAGAGGGAGGGATATGGGGATATATATATTCATACAGCTGATTCACTCTGTTATACAGCAGAAACTAACACAATATTGTAAAGCAATTATACTCCAATAAAGTTGTTAAAAAAATAAATTTTAAAAAAACACAAAAAATTTTGGCAAGTATGTGGAGAAAAGGAAACCCTCCTACACTATTGGTGAGAACATAATTGGTGCCGCCGCTGTGGGAAACAGTACAGAGGTTTCACCAAAAATTAAATATAGAGTCACTATATGACCCAGAAATTCCACTCCTGTGTATATATCTGAAAAAAATGAAAACAGTAATTCAAAAAGATACATACACTCCAATGTTCATGACAGCATTATTTACAATTCTCAAGATATGGAAGCAGCATTAAGTGTCCATCAACAGAAGAATGGATAAAGAAAATGTGATACATACACACACACACACACACACACACACAATGGAATACAATTCACCCATAAAAAGGACGAAATCTTGCCATTTGCAACAACATGAATGGACTTGGAAGTTATCATGCTAAGTGAAAGAACTCAGACAAAGATAAATACTGTATGATATCACTTATATGTGGACTATTAAAAAAAACTAGGGAATATAACAGAAAAGAAACAGATTTACAGACAAAGAACAAACTAGTGGTTACCAGTTGGGAGGGCAAAGTGGGTAGGCTCAAGATAGGAGAATGGGACTAAGAGGTACAAACTATTATGTATAAAATAAATAAGCTACAAGGACGTATTCTAAAACACAGGAAATACAGTCAGTATTCTGTAGTAACTATTAATGGAATATAACCTTTTAAACTATGAATCACTATGTGGTACACTTGTAACTTATATAATACTGTACATCAATTATAATTCAATAAAAAGTATAGATAAATATTATGAAATATTTTTAAGATTTCACTTCTACAATGGTGTCAATAGATATAAACCACGAAACAGAAACTCTTTGTCATCCTCAATTTTTTAAGAATACAGAGAGTTCCTGAGACCAAAGAGTTTGAGAATCACTGGTTAAGACTTAATCAAGACCCATCCACCATAACTAGCAACGTCATTAGACTTCCTAGAAGCACATGGATTTCCGGTTTACAGCAGGATACATGAATACATTTAGAGTTCTGTTAGTCAGGAAAAAGGGAGCATCTGATACAATTACAGCTGTAACTTTCTCCTCCCTCTAGTATGTGCTGCAATGTGTTGGTTGCCATTTGAGTAATTACTATGAGTGCCTTTGTGACATGGCAGCTCTCAGTCTCTGATTTCTATGCTCTGCACCTGTGTTCTCCTAACTCCACCCCACGATAGTGGTCACTCCCCCATGATGAGTCCCTTTACCTGTCCTGGCTCTGCAGTCTGATGTTTGGAAACAAATTGAGTAAGGCACTGGGCTCCTCTTATAGCACTAGAAGACTGGCATCATCAGGCCATGATCATTGTTGGTAATTCTTGGTCTCACTGCAGCCAGAGGGGAAAAGTGTGAGAATCAAGAACTGAGAAATATTCATAAACGCAGTTGCATTTAAGGAGTGGTGGTTTTAAATTTTCTTTATAGCAGGAGCTTAGGAGCAGTAAGCTGGTTGGAAAGGAGAGTTTGTGACACTTGCTTTGAAACTACACTTGCCAAGCAAGCATGCAATTGATGTTTTTAATCCGTGTTTTATATCACAGATAAATAAAAAGAGAAAAGCTTGGTAAAGATGCTTTAATTCACACATTACTTCAGGTTTAGAAAATGATAACTGTCTATTTTAAATAAAAAAGCCTCCAAGGAGTGACTTGGGTGCAGAGCAGTTGATTGAGAAGTTAAAAGGGGAGTCTGCTATTCCTAACGCATTCTTGGGCAACACCTCTGCCTTGAAGTTAAGGAAGAAAAGGGTCCAGGGAATAAGGTACAATTGATTCCTCAGTCAGAGATGCTAAATAAATAATAATACTTAGAGTAACATGGGGTGAGGTGAACAATTTCTGCTCCTTTTTGTACTTGAGCAACAGGAAAAGTGTGGCAGGCATCAGGGGAAAAAGAATAAACTTTGGTTGGGGACTTAGCTAAAAGGAAATTTCTGCCTGCTTCCAAGATTCAGCAAATGATTTAATAGAGTCCTAGCAAATGTTGAAGAGGGAGAGGATATATGTATACATATACCTGATTCACTTCATTGTACAGCAGAAACTAACACAACATTGTAAGGCAATTATACTCCAATAAAAAAAATAAATAACTGGAAAAAAAAAAAAAGGAATACCATCCACAAGACTCTGTGTCGTCACTTGGGAAAAGGATTTAGTAACAGGAGTTGGGGTAAGGGAAAGACATGATGCCTGAGTTTGCTCAGGACTTATCAGTATCAATATAAAAGTCACTCCACCTAATATCTGATACATTTATTACATAAACCCATCAATTAACATGTGTAATATAATATTATGCTGAGAGCTCTTGTCTTCAGTTTCAGATATTCTCAAGAGTTTCCCAGGAAGCCAATGGAGAATGGTAGGTCATCCAACAATATTCTGTGAAATTGATTATCTGGGAAACTCATTACAAACCTCATGGAGCAGTGAACTACAACTTAGTAACATAACAAAAATTATACCTCATGTCTGTGTAGCGTTTAACTCTTTACAAAGCCTCCTTATTCCCTGTCATCCTCACAACATCTAGCGTGACATTACCTCATGTTATCTTAAAAACAATGTGCAAGATAAGCTTTATCTGCCTTTGAGATATAGGGAAATTGAGGCTTATACAGTTTTAAACAATTTGCCCCCAATCCATGAACAAGTAAGTGCAGGAACATAACTTGAACCCAGGTATGCTAAATTCCACTTTCACGTTCTTCTGCGACATCACAGCTGCCTGCTTCTTGCGAGCTTGCCCTACTACATCCAGAAATATGAACGTGGCTTCCAAAGTCATCTAACTTGCTCGCTTCATGACACTCATGTTTTAATATCGAGATGCTCCCTCCTCTCCACCTTCCTCTGGTACTCTGTTGTGCCCATCTGGCAGCACTTATCACTCACTGTCTTGAAGAGCTGGTGCTGTGCACCATGCTTTATCTCCTCTGTAAAGTTGAGGGAAGATAGTGACTAGCCTCATAGATCCTTGTTTTTTTCCAGAGCCTAGCTCAGTGCTGGGCCCATGGTAGGAGTGTAGTAAATCCTTGATCCTGGTTGATGAAATGCTCCAATTACAGCTTTGGAGTGAGTGCCGGGATGGTTTCATAAGAAACTCACCCTGACAGCAAATCAATTATCCTGTGCAACTGTCTCTTTCGACTGAACACAGGTATGATCCTGCAGAATATGCCTAAACTCAGCCAGATCAACCAGCATTCCCAGCCCATTGGGATCATTGGGGCCATTCTGGGAAGACAATGAGATCCACTGCCCAGGTCCCTCTCAGGGAAGGACTTGATGCCCCAACTGCTGGCAATGCTGTCATAAGACACTCAGCTTCAGCCCCTTCAGGGATGGAACTTGACTGCCCTTGCTCCAGGTACACCCTTATCCCTGACTGGAGTTATAAAGGCCTGGCCATCTCAACTCAACCGAGGTCAACCCTAAAGGGCCATTTCAACTTGAGAGCTCCCTGTGGGGTCAGCTGTGGTTGTCACTGGACCAGCATGACAGCTCAGCCTTGCCCTCTGTTCGACCTTCCTTCCTCTCCTCCCCTTCTCAGGTGTGCATCTCAAGTGCTCTCCTTAATAAGCAGCCTGCACATAAACTGCATCTCAGAGTCTGCTTCCTAAGTTCCAAACCTGCATCCTAATTTTTTCCATGATTTGAAACAAATTCAAAACAGGTTCCAAAGGCTCTTCCTTCTTTCTAAGTTCACCTTGTGCAATTATAGCCAGCCTGGGTGGTATTGCTTGCTCTCCTTTTCTGTACAGTAAAAATAGCTTTTCTCTGATTATATAAATAATACAGACCCAATATAATTCTAACAAAACATAAAAATAAACAAGAGAAGTTATATGAATATTATCATGATAATTGCCTTTAATGCTTTGGCAGCTAGCCTTTCATACATTTCTTTACATATGCATACATATATAGTTTTCCAAAATTTGGAACATAAATGCCATTTCTTTGTAATCATAGACCCCGTATATACTGTGCATAGACCTACAACATATATTATGTAAACTTTTGATTTTACCTACTGTTTCCTCCTGTTGCTCCCCACTTTTTTCTACAAGCCCTAGACACACCTCAGGTAAGTAATGTTAGTTACTCAGTGGGTCTCTTCATGTTGACTTCTCCATGCTCATATACTTACTTACATACACATTTGTGCATAGAGACAAGAGGTATTTTTGCCACTGCTTCTTTTTCCAAAATGGAATCATCTATTCTCCTGTGTCTTGCTATTTCACTTAATGTATCATGGAAATTTCTCCAAGTAAAATAGATTTCTCTTGTGGCATTATATTCCACCAAATAAATGTACAAGTTAAACAAATATTTGAACCCTATTTTTTATGAATATTTACATTGTTTCTAGATTTTTTTACCATCTCAGTGTTGTAATAAACATCTTTGTACTAGTGCTTCTATTTCTAAGATATAATTATAGATAGACAGATATCACATACTCACACAGAGAGAGATTTCTTTCCAAAAATGGTGTAAAAATTCACATTCCCTCAAACAGTACTTGAGTGTACCCCTTCTCTTGCAATCCCAGAGTAGGTATTATCACTTTCTAGACTTTTTGACAATCTGATGATTATATATTTATATTTCACATTGATTTGCATTTCCCTAGCCACTAGAGAAATCAATGTGTTTCATATATTTATTGGCTGTTAGATTCGCAGGTTTTGATCCTCTCCACGTTCTCTATTTGTGACCTAGATCTCTACTTATAAATTGTTTATTACTAGCCTTCTCAGTATTTTAAACTTTAAGTGGGAGGATATTTGTGAGTTGGACATGAATAGCACTAAGAACAGGGAGGTAGGAGTCGGGGGGCTGATTTGGGACAATAAGCTGAGAAAGAAAATATCATTGTTGAGCTACTGCTTTGCCCTAAGTGCTTGGCCTACATTAACTGATTCTATTTTCTCAATATCACTGAGAAGTTGGTATTATTATCTCCCATTTTGCATAGGAAGAAACTGAAGCTCGGAATTTTTCAGGAGCCTCTTAAAATCACTCAGGTACCGATTCATAGCTGGAACTCTGTGAGCCAGAATTCATGTTCTACCACTGCTCAGCACTGCTTCCCCCCACACTGGCAATTTCATAAGCGTGTATTCACACCCACTCCACATAAGGCATAAAGTCCTGCATAAGCTTCTCATGCTCTCTCTACAGGGTTAGGAGAGTAGGTCCTGGGGTACAAGGGTGATAGATCAAGAGATAGTCCAGTATTTCATAAGATTGAAGGGGTATGAGAAAGGATTTATGTGTTAAAATTATGTATTATATGAGGTTGCTATGATTTTAGAAACCCCATTTTTGAATGGGACTTTCTCAGGAAACTGTTGCACTGCCAAAGCTTTTTTTTTTTAAGAGCAATGACATAGATATTGGTGTTTTAAGAATTGATTTTTCTTAATTTTGTTGAGTTATCCATCTGTGTTCTCTTGTAGTTCACTGAACTTCCTTAAGACAAATATTTTGAATTCTTTATCAGGAAATTTCTGGCTCTCCATTTCTTTAGGGTCAGTTGCTGGAGCTTTATTAGTTTCCTTTGGTAAACTAATCATGTTTTCCTGATTCTTCATGATCTGTGTAGCCTTGCCTTGGTGTCTATGCATCTGAAGGAGCAAACACTTCCTCCTGTCTTTTCAGCAGGTAAAGAACTTCTCCTGCTGGGTCCCCTGACTGATGGGATAGCCTCTGGGATCTCAGTCAAGCGAGGCTGGCCCCAGGCCACAAGGCTGCTCTTGGTTCAAAGTTGGGTTCCAGGTTGGCTGGCCTGTTACCAGCAGCATGAATAGGTGTGGCTCCCACTGGGTCCTGGATGAGCAGAACTGGGCCTGGGTCACAGGGCTGCTTCAGGATCTATGGTGAGGAGTAGGGCTATCCACAAGCAAAAGAATGAAGTTGGACCCTTACTTATACCATACACAAAAATCAACTTAAAATAGATTAAAGACTGAAATGCAACACCTGAAATCATACAACTCCTAGAAGAAAACATAGGGGAAAAGCTCCTTGACGTTGATCTTGGTAATGATTATTTGGATATGACACCAAAAGCACAGGAAACAAAAACAAAAATAAACAAGTGGGACTACATCAAACTAAAAATTTCTGCACAGCAAAGGAAACAATCAACAAGACAAAAGGCAACTTACAGAATGGGAGAAAATATTTGCAAACCATACACCCTATAAGGAGTTAACATCCAAAACATATAAAGAACTCATACAACTCAATAGCAAAAAACAAAAAAAAAAACCCAACAACTCAATTCAAAATTGGCAATGGACCTGAATAGACACTTTCCAAAGACAACAAATGGCCAACAGGTATATTAAAAGATCATCAATATCACTAATCATCAGGGAAAGACAAATCAAAACCACAATGATATCATCATAAGTTTGTTTTCTATGTCTGTGAGCAAACTTATGGTTACCAAAGGGGAAAGGGAGGAAGGGGAGTGATAAATTAAGATTACAGATACCAACTACAGTATGTAAAATAGATAAGTAACAAAGATTTACTATATAGCAGAGAGAACTATATTCAGTATCCTGTAATAATCTATAATGGAAAATAATCTGAAATATATATATGTAACTGAATCACTTTGCTGTACACCTGAAAGTAACACAATATTGTAAATCAACTATACTTCAATTAAAAAAAAAACCAGTTGTTATGGCCTCACACTTATTAGGATGGCTTTTATCAAAAAGTCAAAAGGTAACAAGGGTTGGCGAAGATGTAGAGAAAAAGGAATACTTGTGCACTGTTGATGGGAATGTAAATTGGTACAGCCACTATGGACAGCAGAATTAAGTTTCCTCCAAAAATCAAAAATAAAACTGCCAAATGATTCAGTAATCCCGTTTCTGGGTATATATCCAAAGGAAATGAAATCAGTATCTCAAAGAGATATCTGCACTCCCATTTTCATTGCAGCATTATTCACAATAGCTAAGACATGGAAACGGCCTACATGTCCATTGACAGATGAATGGATAAAGAAAATGTTACGTATATGTATATTATTCAGCCACAAGAAAGAAGGAAATCCTGCCATTTGTGACCACATGGACGAACCTAGAGGACCTTATGCTACATGAAGTAAGCCAGACAGAGAAAGACAAATACTGTATGATCTCACTTGTTTATGGAATCTAAAACCAAACCAGACCAAACTCACAGAAACAGAGAGTAAAAGAATGGTTACTGGGGGCTGATGGGGTGAAGGAAATGGGAGCTATTGTTCAAAGAGTAAAAACTTTCAGTTATACAATGAATACATTCTGGAGACTTAATATACAGTATGGTGACTATAGTTAATGATTTATTATATACATGAAAGGTGCTAAGAGAGTAGATCTTAAATTTTCTAACCACACAAAAAATGTAACTATGTGAGGTGATGGATATGTTAGTTAGCTTGATTGTAGTAGTTATTTCAATATACATACTTGTAAATACATATATTTCAAAATATATATATACTTGTCAAAACATCACATTGTACACTTTAAATATATACAGCTTTTATTGGTCAATCATACTTCAATAAAGCTGGAAAAAAGGAATTGATTTTTATAGGTTCAGTCTTAATTTGGATGTGTCATCCTTCTTCTTTCTTGTACTACATTGTGATGTCTTATTCAACAAACCTGACAATAGTCACAATGACTCTAATAATAATTATTATCATTAAGATTATAATGGCAGTACTGACCCTAATTCTATTCATACGAGATTTAACTAGCAGTAGTTGTTATTTTAGCAGTGGTTCTCTGGGCCAGCCACTTTCTCATGTGCTTTAACAAGTCTTGCGCTTCATTTAAATGTAAGTGCAGATGAAGTCCCATACATTAGTCACACTAAACCCAAGGAAAAGAAGGACAAGTATGATACATTTAAATCATCCTCTGTGCTGTCTAACACAGTCTTCAACCCCTAAAGCTTTCTGTCCCACCTTGTGGGTCACTGTTGGATCGTCTTACTGGCTCCACTTGCAAGTAGAGAGAGATGGTGACACATGGGCAAAGCTTGCCGTAAGTAGGTTGCTAGCATACGTTATCTTGGAAAACCTCATGTCTGTTCATCAATCTCTGCACCATAGGGAGGGTAAGAAATGAAACGTGCTTGGCTCCAGCTCCCAGTACTTGCATTAGGAAATTATTGTCTGGTTGCTTAGAAGTCCATATGCTCCTGCTGGGTATTGCCGCATTTGGAGGTCTAAACCCCATAAGTCATACCAAGCACTGCCAAGGACCCAGAGTCACTGTAGCAGAGGTGATTAGGTCTCCATGTGGGAAACAGGCTGCAGGAGGAGATGACTTTCAGAGCTCTGATTTTTTCATCCAAAATGACCTATGGCATACTAAATAGAGAGGATGCACAATTTACCAAAAACTGCTTTTTTACAGCTCATGTATTTCTCCACTGCAGTGCAATTGTAGGTCTTTACACTCTGCTTTCTGCATTAAAAAGGGAAATGCGGGGCTTTTAGTGGAAGGATTAGTATAAGTATTTTATTAACATGCTTTCCTGAACTGGGAAAGACATAGGTCAGCACTCTGGGGCTTCTCTGTTACGCTGGGCAGACCGGTGCCTATGATTTTGCTCATGGATGAAACGCTCACCTTGGGAGACAGAGTAGAAACCAGGGAAGAACTCTGGGCTGGGGATTCTTCTCCTGGCTTCTCCAGTGATTTCCTGTCTGGTGTTCACTAAGTGGCTTGATTTTTCTGGAAGCTGAAAGTCACAAATATACTATAACATGCTGTTAACCTTTCAAATCAATGCTTAGATTCTTCCTCGATGTGGCAGTTCCATTTTGCTTGTCCTCATTCAATGCCCTTTGCTGGTTGCTAAGACATGCCTCCCGAACATCTTTTATACAACAACGTTCTTCTTTTCCTCAGGTAGGAATTCATACGGTGTACCATTTCTTTGATAGAGTGTAGGTACTCAAGCTCTGCCCCAGCACATGATAACATCAAGTCAGCACAAAACTCTTGTTCCCACTTTCCATGAGCTATCCTGTGATCTCCTTAGGCTCATGAGTACTGAGGGTGTTTCAATACTACATAGAATATGAACTGGAAAATTAGCAGGTGGCGTTACCAAAGTAAAGAAACAGTCCTGTATCTGACCTCAGAGTGGCAATCTGCCCAGGCAAGTTATTGCTGGAAAAGTGATGCTGAGACTGGTCCTCTAATCTGGGCATTGACTATCATGCATCACTGTGTCAATGCCCACTTCAGCTGTCCATTTCCCTGTTCATGAAAAAGGAGCTATGAGACCCTGTCCAATTCCAAACCCCCCAGGGGTGCTCTTGGGTGTCAGCTAACTTCCAGTCCAAACATTTTTCCTACATTCTGTTTCTCCTTCAGAGTTTCTACCCTAGACCATTGAGGATGGGTCCCAAAATTCAAAAGGGAAAATTCTGCCTGCTATCCAGGACCTCACAACTTCCAGACACTTCTTTTAAAACACAAACAAGGCTGGGTGTAAGCCTACCCTGATGCAAAGGTGGATGACTATTTCTCTTAGCCATCCAAACTACTAAGTAGTATTTTTACTTTGGACAAAGCACTTGTGCCTTCTGAATGTTGGGAAATAAGACCTGCCTTACCAGATTGTGGTGAGAATTCAGTGAGATGATGCTAGGAAATGAGGATGACAAAAAGGAATTAGAAATGCTTTATAGGGCTTCCCTGGTGGCGCAGTGGTTGAGAATCTGCCTGCTAATGCAGGGGACACGGGTTCGAGCCCTGGTCTGGGAAGATCCCACGTGCCGCGGAGCAGCTAGGCCCGTGAGCCACAACTACTGAACCTGCGCGTCTGGAGCCTGTGCTCCGTAACAAGAGAGGCCGCAATAGTGAGAGGCCCGCGCACAGCGATGAAGAGTGGCCCCCACTTGCCACAACTAGAGAAAGCCCTCGCACAGAAATGAAGACCCAACACAGCCAAAAATAAATAAATAAATAAAAAACAAACAAACAAAAAAAACTCTAAAAAAAAAGAAATGCTTTATAAATTATAAAATTGTGGCACCAATATTAAGTGTCATGTCATTATTCTTAGTAATAATTTATGTTTAATTTAGTTTATGCATAAATGAAAGTTAGATGAGTTTCCCAACATAATTAATTTTTAGAGCTTTGTTGAGTGATTCTCAGCATTCCTGGGAATATCTGAAACATAAGGCAAGAGTTCTCAGCCAAGTTATATTAAGAGGTGAAATTAATAGAAACTATTATATGTGTATGTGTGTGTATCTCAAGCATTAAGTGGGTAAATGTCATATAGACATGAAATTCAGTCTGAAATACGGAGACTGAGAAATATTGCCTTCATACCAAATCCCTGTTAGAGTCAGGCTTTCCTCAAATGTCCATGTGAGTTCTTAGGGGTGCCTTTGCTTCCATTTTCAGCTTATGAACATTTTCTAGAACTCTATTAAACCTGCTGAACCATGGATGCAGACAGAAATTAATTTCCTTTGAGCTGGGCCTCTGGAAGAGGTATTTCTCCTCTTGAGTCCACCTCTAACCCACTCCTGCACCTGTGCACAGTGGTCGCTGGCAGTTTCTGTACTCCCCTCCTTCCATGGAAACACTGTCGGCAGTTATTGCTCATCCAATTTACCCTCTCCCTAAGACCTTCTCTAAATTTGCCAGGGAGAGGGAAATTACTCCTTGTTTGTATTTTTGCAATTATTTTTCAACTTTGGTATCATCTATTCTGCCTTGATAGTCACTTTTCCCCAGTTGGTCTTCAGTGGTCCTCAATGACCACTGAGTTTCCATGGTGCCGTGTTGTCATCATGTTGCAGATTAAACAGCATCAGTGTACCAAGTTGAACCCATAGCTGGAAGAAGTTAATACAGCTTCCCCAAAATATAAGGGTTACTCCCCAAAAGTTATATATTTGAAGAATCTGACTCATGAACTATGTGATCTATATAAGCAGAAACATTTCCTAAGAGAAATTACCATACCACAGTTTTATTTTTCCCTGAGACACAAAGCATGAGAAATAATGTAATTTAGTACAATATAATGCAAAGAATAGACCATTATTCACAAGAAACAGCACATTGCTTAGCAGCTGACAAGAATTACTAGGAGACTTCCTGCAACAGCAATCTACATGAGCAATAACCAAAGAATATAGCTCTTTCTTTCTCTCACCAGATGGCCAATATATACTAACTCAGCTCCATGGGCGAAATCAGAATCATAGAAAATCATTTAATACAACCACTCAGCAGTGCTTCTCAGACTTCAGTTTGCATAGGAATCACTGAAAGAGCTTGCTAAAAATTCAGATCCCTTCACCCCAGCCCCAGAGATGCTGGGCAGGTAGAGATAAAGTTAGAAACTAAGAAAATGCCTGTTTAATGTGCACTCCAGGGAACCCTGATGCAGTTGGCCCACAGACCACACTTGAAGCAACGTTACTTCTACATGACAGATGAAAAAATTGCATTTCAGAAATACAAATGTGTGGGCCCAAGGTCAAAGACCCACTTATCAGCAGAGCAGGACAACTAATAATTAATACTACTACTAATGAAAATAATAATAATAATGATGATGATAATAATAAGGGGGAGTAAGAGGGGAAGGAGAAGAAGAAATTGTTAAATGTTTTATGGAAGATTAGAAACAAATCTCCTGCCTCCCATGCAAGAGGGAGTCCCATCCATCCTTTATCTCTTACTGCCTTATGTACATTTCCTCAACATGCAGGCATCTTTAAAATATTTGTTGAGTATCTACTATAATTAAGACACTAAGAGTAAAATGTTTAAAGACAGAACCTGGCCTCATCCCTCATGGAGCTTACAGTATATAAGTATTTATAGGAACAAGGAAGTATATAGAATAAAAACAATGAAAGAAATGATTTGGCTAAAGAAAAAAGTCCTTAAGGATCCACTCAATATTTATGGAATTGGTGTAATGATAATGAGGAAAGGTATTTCACATAATCACTTATCCATTTATTCCTTTATTCCACAAATATTTATTAAGTACTTATTTTGTGCCAAGCACTATGCTAGGCATCAGGGATGAAGCAGAAAATACAAAAGATGAGGTCCCTGACTTCTTGAAGGGTGATTTCTAGTGGACTGAGAAATAGATAATTAATGATTAGCCATATAACTAAGCAATATAACGATACACTAAGAAAAGTGCTCCAAAGGAAATAAATAGGACAATGCAACAGGGTAAGAGGAGGAAGGGGCAGAGATAGTTTCAACATGATTGCCAGGGAAAGCCCCTGAAGGGATATGACATTCTATCTGACACCTAAAAACCACACAGGAACCAACTATGCAAA
Organism: Balaenoptera musculus; assembly: GCF_009873245.2. Classification (NCBI taxonomy): domain Eukaryota; kingdom Metazoa; phylum Chordata; class Mammalia; order Artiodactyla; family Balaenopteridae; genus Balaenoptera; species Balaenoptera musculus. The sequence continues at coordinate 36,601,698 of NC_045800.1, read as the reverse complement.
GATCTGGTAAAAGAACCTCCCAGGCAAAGGGAGTAGCAAGTGCAAAGGCCTGGAGATGGGAGTGAGCTTGTAGTAGAGGAAGGCCAATTTGACATCTGATGGGAGGGTAGAGAGTGAAAAGGAAAGTGGTATGACATGAGGTCTGAGCTGCAGCCTGGAGCCAGGACCTTTGGGGACATGCAGGCCACAGTAAGGAGTTTGAACTTCATACAAAGGGCAATGGTCAGCCATTAAGAACAGAGATTAGATTACTCAATTTGTATTTTCCACTCACTGGATAAAGTGTGAAGAATGAACTGAAGGGGAGGATGAACATAAGGAGGAAATGCAGATTAATTATGGTTAAATTATAGATAAAAGTGTACACTGGGGACACTGATTTTCATTTTAAGTAGGTTTGACTGTGTGCGCAAGTCCTCTTGGCCTAGACGATTCAGCACAGACTGCCCAGCCTGGCAACCAAGAACATCCACCTCATGTCCCAGGCAAATTGTTGGATTTATCTTGCCTACCTGCCTACCAACCAGATTGAACTGCCTGTTCTTCTCCAGTTATCCTTTCCGTGTCCAGTGCCACGTTTATCCTCATTTTATTCCCTTCCATCTCAGTTTGTTCTTGCTAAAGTTCTCTTTATGTAAACTTGAGGCCTTACAAATGTTTCCTCCTTCATAAAACTTTTTCCCTCATTCAGATGCAATCTCTTTCTCCTTGGAAAACACATTTCAATTCACAGTTATGCCCAACATTGCTGCAATTTATTTTTATATCTCTCTATCTATATTAGATTGTGAGCTGCTTGAGGAAGAAATAAAGTCTTGTCCACTTTTCATTACCTATGATGCTCTGTACCAGGCCTCGGAATGGAGCACAAGGAGCCTTATAACCTGAACTTGATTAAGAGCCTCGTTTCTGATTCTCACCTACTACCTGAATTCATGTTGTTCTACTTGAAGTTCTATGGAAAAAACTATGCCGTGTAATCGTCTGGGCCTTCGTTCTTACTCTGCCATCTGCATGATATCCTCTTCAGCCCCTTGTCTTCCCGGCATCTTCATCTCTCAACACTTGGCCAAGGGTCAAACTCTTAATGAAGTATTTTCATGGCACCCTCACCCTCTCTTCAAGTAGAACTGACAGCTCCCATTCTCCTCCATAACTTAAAATGTAACCCTCCATATATATTATTTAATATAAAATGTATGATATCTTTCAGGACACTGCAAATATATGAAAATAAATAAATGCAAAAGGCAAACTGACAATAACAAAGAGCACAAGAGAGGAGACTACAATAGACAAATACCAATTTTTCAGAAGTTGAAAAACCCTGAGCTAGCAGAGAAAGCTGAGTCCCCAAATGGCTGGATCCCCAACTAATCATTCTATAGTGCATGGTTAGTTGAAAAGCCCTGCATATGCACAACAAACATCACACCAGATTTGTGTTTGTGTGTGTGTGTGTGTGTGTATACCTCACTCTTAAATATACACATATGCACAGACTATATACTAGCAAAAAGCTTCTAACAAGAAAGGGAATTCGGAAGCTATAGCAAATAATGGGGGGCGGGAGGGGGGGGGAATGTCTCCAAAACTATAATTAATCTCTTCAGAGAAAAAAGAAAAAATTCTATAAAAAGTAACAGTCTTAGAATTTCCAAAAGAGTTCTTAGAAATTAAGAATACGTGAGAGAAGGAATACTCATTTGCGCACATACAAATTGGAAGATACAACTAAGATGATCTCAAAGCTCTTTCTCAGGAAATAGAACACAGTAAGAAAGAGAATGAAAAGTAATATTTTTTAAAAAGAAAATGAGAGGATCAACTCTAACTGGAATCAATTGGAGAGTTCAAACACCAGGAAAAGAATGTAGGAAAAAATGGTGTGTAAAAAAATATCGAAGAAATAACTCACAAAGAAATGCTCAAAACCTACTTTTCTAGAAGGAAAAAACCCACTGAAGGCTCAGCTGAATGACTGAAAAACCCTTACTGAGGCACATGATTCTTAAACTCCAGAAATCTGTGTTTAAAGAGAAGATCCAAAAAGGTCCAGAGAAGAAAAAAATATAGATAATTTACAAATAATCAGAAATAAAAATACTCTCAGATTTCTAACCACAAATGCTGGAAGATAGAGAACAACTGAGTCATGTATTTAAGCTTCTGGGAAAAATTATTTTCAGCCTGGAATCCCATACTCAATGCAACCATGCTGGATGTTTAAGGGCAGAATAAAGACATGTTCGGACACAAAGGGTCAGAAAGCTACCAGCGGGTGTGCTTCTCCAGAACAAGCAGTACTGTATCAGGAAACAGGGGATCTAGCCCAGGAGAAAGGAAAAGGAGAGAGACAAGGAAGATATTTCTAGAATGACAGTAGTGGGAAATTCTGGGATTAAAAACTGTGAAGCAGGCCTAAAAATTAAACATTTCAGATTGGGTAGAAAAATAGATTGCTTTCAATGGGGAAAAAAATTGAACTGATCAAGATTACCTAGTGTGTTTGATCACAGTGAGGAATCCCACTCAGTCAGAGAGTATGGAGTAGCAGTGATAAGCATATGGAAAACAAAACCAAAAATAAATTGCAATTATTAATTCTATAAAGTAGGCAAGAAAGGAAATGTGATCATAATATATTAGGTGACTCAGCTAGAAATGGTATTTTCATAATCATGATGATGTAAACACTGAATATTGATTTAACCAAAAATTCTGATATAATTGTATTTGAGTGAATGAGGGGAAGGGAAGTCCCTTGAAGGTGGTTGGAAAATGAGAGTTAAATATTAGATCTCTCTACATCAAGAGATAAACTAGAATTTTTTAAATTAAGAAATATATGTGTATATATATATATATATATATATATATATATATATATATATATTCTTTTTCAGATTCCTTCCCCTTACAGGTTATAACAAAATATTGAGTATAGTTCCCTGTGCTATACTGTAGGTCCTTGTTGTTTATCTATTGTATATATAGTAGTTTGTATCTGCTAATCCAAAACTCCTGATTTATCCCACCTCTCCCCTTTCTCAACCTTAAGTTTGTTTTTTACATCTGTGGGTCTATTTCTGTTTTGAAATACTGCCAATACTTTCCTCTTTATAAATAAGAAGTCAACAACATACAGAACAATGTGTTTCACTGTCTTGAAAATAGTATACTTTGCAAAGTGATGATCTGTTGTAGTAAGTGACCCTGAAGATAATGATTTTGAAGGCGTTTGGGCAGTTTTTATAGAGTTTAGAGCCAGAAACTCTATAATTCTGGGGTATGTGAATTTCCCTTTTTTTAAAAAACAAAAAATTCTTGCTACTTATCTAGACCACAAAGTATGATTAGCCAAAATACATGAATTTATTCAGTCATTCTTTTACTGAATGACCACTAAGTATTAGGCACACCACATGGAGCCTAAGTACAAAGGGAAAACTTAAGTGGAGTAGAGCTGTGATCAGATTTGCATTTTAGAACATCCTGGCTGCTGTATGGATTTGACGGGACTCAGTTAACAAATACTGTATTGAATACTGGAAATCTGCTGAGAGAGTAGATTTCAGGTTATCTATCTCTTATCTCATACACACACATATATATAAAGGTAACTATGGGAGATGTGTTAATTAGCTTGACTGCAGTGATCATTTCACCTTGTATATGTATACCAAATCATTATGTTGTATACCTAAAAATATACACAATTTTATTAAAAAGAAAGAAATACATATTTTTAAAAGAATTATAGTGTGAAGGTACTCAGATGGGGAGGAGCATGGAATTTTTTGAAAAAAATCCTGTTTAAAAAAATGCAGGATTTGTAAACATTTCTATCCATTAAACTGAGGACTCAGATGACAATCAAAATGCTGAAAGAAAAGTTCCCATCATATCCAGATGCAATTCAGACATTATTATAATAGCATAACTATTTGAAAAATTGACTGAATTTTCTATTCGTGGTGTTGAGCTCATGCCTATAATCAATGAATCTAATAAAGTTGCATGATCATCAAAATATGATAATCAAAAACACATACAGGCAGGGAGATTGGTTCAAGATGGCAGAGTAGAAGGAAGTGCTCTACCTCCCTCTTGCGAAAGCACCAGAATCACAACTAACTGCTGAACAATCATCAACAGGAAGACACTGGAACTCACCAAAAAAGATACCCCACATCCAAAGACAAAGGAGAATCCACAATGAGATGGTAGGAGCGGTGCAATCACAATAAAATCAAATCCCATAACTGCAGGGTGGGTGACTCACAAACTGGAGAACACTTATACCACAGAAGTCCACCCACTGGAGTGAAGGTTCTGAGCCCCACGTCAGGCTTCCCAAACTGGGGGTCCGGCAACGGGAGGAGGAATTCCTAGAGAATCAGACTTTGAAGGCTAGCGGGATTTGATTGCAGGACTTCGACAGGACTGGGGGAAACAGAGACCCCACTCTTGGAGGGCACACACAAAGTAGTGTGAGTTTTGGGACCCAGGGGAAGGAGCAGTGACCCAGGGGAGACTGAACCAGACCTACCTGCTAGTGTTGGAGGGTCTCCTGCAGAGGCGGGGGGTGGCTGTGTCTCACCGTGAGGACAAGGACACTGGCAGCAGAAGTTCTGGGGAGTACTCCTTGGTGTGAGCCCTCCCAGAGTCTGCCATTAGCCCCACCAAAGAGCCCAGGTAGGCTCCAGTGTTGGGTCACCAAACAACCAACAGGGAGGAAACCCAGCCACACCCATCAGCAGAAAAGCGGATTAAAGTTTTACTGAGCTCTGGCTACCAGAGCAACAGCCAGCTCTACCCACCACCAGTCCTTCCCCTCAGGAAACTCGCACAAGCCTCTTAGATAGCCTCATCCACCAGAGGGCAGAGAGCAGAAGCAAGAAGACCTACAATCTTGCAGCCTGCAGAAAGATAACCATAATCATAGAAAGACAGACAAAATGAAAAGGCAGAGGACTATGTACCAGATAAAGGAACAACATAAAACCCCAGAAAAACAACTAAATGAAGTGGACATAGGCAACCTTCCAGAAAAAGAATTCAGGATAATGAGAGTGAAGATGATACAGGACCTCAGAAAAAGAATGGAGGCAAAGATCAAGAAGATCCAGGAAATGTTTATCAAAAACATAGAAGAATTAAAGAACAAACACTTAGAAGAATTAAAGAACAAACAGAGATGAACAATACAATAACTGAAATAAAAAATACCCTAGAAGGAATCAATAGCAGAATAATTGAGTCAGAAGAATGGATAAGTGACCCAGAAGACAGAATGGGGGAAATCACAACCATGGAACAGAATAAAGAAAAACGAATGAAAAGAAATGAAGACAAAAAAAAAAAAAAAAAGAAATGAAGACAGCCTAAGAGACCTCTGGGACAACATTAAACACACTAACATTCACATTATAGGGGTCCCAGAGGGGGAAGAGAGAGAGAAAGGACCTGAGAAAATATTTGAAGAGATTATAGTCAAAAATTTCCCTAACATGGGAAAGGAATTTACCACCAGGAAGTGCAGAGAGTCCCAGGCAGGATAAACCCAAGAAGAAACACACCGAGACACATAGTAATCAAACTGGCAAAAATTAAAGACAAAGAAAAATTATTAAAAGCAACAAAGGAAAAACAACAAATAACATACAAGGAAATCCCCATAAGGTTAACAGCTGAGTTAGCCAGAAGGGAGTGGCACAATATATTTAAAGTGAGGAAAGGGAAGAACCTACAACCAAGAACACTCTACCCAGCAGGGCTCTCATTCAGATTCAACGGAGAAATCAATAGCTTTACAAACAAGCAAAAGCTAAGAGAATTCAACACCACCAAACCAGCTCTAAAACAAATGCTAAAGGAACTTCTCTAAGTGGGAAACACAAGAGAAGGACCTACAAAAACAATCCCAAAACAATTAAGAAAATGGTAATAGGAACATACATATCAATGATTACCTTAAATGTGAATGGATTAAACACTCTAACCAAAAGACACAGGCTCGCTGAATGGATACAAAAACAAGAGCCATATATATGCTGTCTACAAGAGACCCACTTCAGGCCTAGGGACACATACAGACTGAAAGTGAGGGAATGGAAAAAGATATTCCATGCAAATGGAAATCAAAAGAAAGCTGGGGTAGCAATACTCATATCAGATAAAATAGACTTTAAAATAAAGAATGTTACAAGAGCCAAGGAGGGACACTACATAATGATCAAGGGATCAATCCAAGAAGAAGATATGACAATTGTAAATACATATGCACCCAACAAAGGAGCACTTCAATACATCAGGCAAATGCTAACAGCTCTAAAAGAGGAAAATGACAGTAACATAATAATAGTGGGGGACTTTTAACACCTCACTTACACCAATTGACAGATCATCCAGACAGAAAATTAATAAGGAAACACAAGCTTTAAGTGACACAACAGACCAGATAGATTTAATTGATATTTATAGGACACTCCACCCAAAAATAGCAGATTACACTTTCTTCTCAATTGCACACAGAACATTCTCCAGGAGAGATCACATCTTGGGTCACAAATCAAGCCTCAGTAAATTTAAGAAAAATGATATTGTATCAAGCATTTATTCCGACCCCAGTGCTATGAGATTAGAAATGTTACAGGAAAAAAAAAACGGAAAGAACACAAACAGAAGGAGGCTAAACCATACACTACTAAATAGCCAAGAGATCACTGAAGAAATCAAAGAGGAAATCAAAAAATACTTAGAGACAAATGACAATGAAAACACGACAACCCCAAACCTATGAGATGCAGCAAAAGCAGTTCTAAAAGGGAAGATTATAGCAATACAATCCTACCTCCCAAGAAACAAGAAGAATCGCAAATAAACCATCTAACCATCAACGCCTAAAGGAACTGGAGAAAGAAGAACAAACAAAACCCAAAGTTAGTAGAAGGAAAGAAATAATAAAGATCAGAGCAGAAATAAATGAAAAAGAAACAAAGAAAACAATAACAAAGATCAATAAAATGAAAAGCTGGTTCTTTGAGCAGATAAACAAAATTGATAAACCTTTGACAGACTCATCAGGAGGGAGAGGACTCAAGTCAATAAAATTAGAAATGAAAAAGGAAAAGTTACAAGGGACACCACAAAAATACAAAGCATCCTAAGAGACTACTACAAGCAACTCTATGCCAATAAAATGGTCAACCTGGAAGAAACAGACAAATTCTTAGAAAGGTATAACCTTCCAAGACTGAACCAGGAAGAAATAGAAAATATGAACAGACCAATCACAAGTAATGAAATTGAAACTGTGATTAAAAATCTTCCAACAAACAGAAGTCCAGGACCAGATGGCTTCACAGGTGAATTCTATCAAACATTTAGAGAAGAGTTAACACCCATCCTTCTCAAACTCTTCCAAAAATTGCAGAGGAAGGAACATTCCCAAACTCATCCTATGAGGCCATCATCACCTGATACCAAAACCAAACAAAGATACTACAAGAAAAGAAAATTACAGACCAATATCACTGATGAACGTAGATGCAAAAATGCTCAACAAAATACTAGCAAACAGAATCCAACAACACATTAAAAGGATCATACACCACGATCAAGTGGGATTTATCCCAGGGATGCAAGGATCCTTCAATTTACTGAAATCAATCAATGTGATACACCATATTAACAAATTGAAGAATAAAAACCATATGATCATCTCAATAGATGCAGAAAAACCTTTGGACAAAATTCAACACCCATTTGTGATAAAAACACTCCAGAAAGTGGGCAAAGAGGGAACCTACCTCAGCATAATAAAGGCAATATACAACAAACCCACAGCAAACATCATTCTCAATGGTGAAAACCTGAAAGCATTTCCTCTAAGATCAGGAACAAGACAAGCTTGTCCACTCTTGTCACTATTATTCAACATAGTTTTGGAAGACCTAGCCACAACAATCAGAGAAGAAAAAGAAATAAAAGGAATACAAATTGCAAAAGAAGACGTAAAACCATCACTGTTTGCAGATGACATGATACTATACATAGAGAATCCTAAAGATGCTACCAGAAAACTACTAGAGCTAATCAGTTAATTTGGTAAAGTATCAGGATACAAAATTAATACATAGAAATCCCTTGCATTCCTATACACTAACGACAAAAGGTCAGAAAGAGAAATTAAGGAAACAATCCCATTCACCATTGCAACACAAAGAATAAAATACCTAGGAATAAACCTATTTAAGGAGGTAAAAGACCTGTATGCAGAGAGCTATAGATGAAAGAAATCAAAGATGACATAAACAGATGGAGAGATATACAATGTTCTTGGATTGGAAGAATCAATATTGTGAAAATGACTATACTACCCAAAACAATTTACAGATTCCATGCAATCCATTTCAAATTACCAATGGCATTTTTTTTACAGAACTAGAACACAATACCTTAAAATTTGTATGGAGATACAAAAGACTCTGAATAGCCAAAGCAATCTTGAGGGAAAAAAAAAAAACAACAGAGCTAGAGGAATTAGACTCCCTGACTTCAGACTATACTACAAAGCTACAATAATCAAGACAATATGGTACTGGCACAGAAACAGAAATATAGATCAATGGAACAGGATAGAAAGCCCAGAGATAAACCCATGCACATATGGTCACCTTATCTTCAACAAAGGAGGCAGGATATACAATGGAGAAAAGACAGTCTCTTCAATAAATGGTGCTGGGAAAACTGGACAGCTACATGTAAAAGAATGAAATTAGAACACTCCCTAACAATATACACAAAAATAAACTCAAAATGGATTAGAGACCTAAAGGTAAGGCCAGATACTGTAAAACTCTTAGAGGAAAACATAGGCAGAACACTCTATGACACAAATCACAGCAAGATCCTTTTTGACCCACCTCCTAGAGAAATGGAAATAAAAACAAAAATAAACAAATGGGCCCTAATGAAACTTAAAACTTTTGCACAGCAAATGAAACCATAAACAAAATGAAAAGAAAACCCTCAGGATGAGAGAAATATTTGCAAACAAATCAACGGACAAAGGATTAATCTTCAAAATATATAAACAGCTCATGTAACTCAATATCAGAAAAAACAAACAACCCAATCCAAAAATGGGCAGAAGACCTAAATAGACATTTCTCCAAAGAAGACATACAGATGGCCAAGGGGTACATGAAAACCTGCTGAACATCACTAACTATTAGAGAAATGCAAATCAAAACTACAATGAGGTATCACCTCACACCTGTTACAATGGCCATCATCAGAAAATCTACAAACAATAAATGCTGGAGATGGTGTGGAGAAAAGGGAGCCGTCTTGCATTGTTGGTGGGAATGTAAATTGATACAGCCACTATGGAGAACAGTATGGAGGTTCCTTAAAAAACTAAAAATAGAATTACCATACAGCCTAGCAATCCCACTACTGGGCATATACCCAGAGAAAACCATAATTCAAAAAGACACATGCACCCCAATATTCATTGCAGCACTATTTACAGTAGCCAGGGCATGGAAGCAACCTAAATGTCCATCGACAGATGAATGGATAAAGAAGTTGTGGTACATATATACAATGGAATATTACTCAGCCATAAAAAGGAAATGGGGTCATTTGTAGAGACATGGATGAACTTAGAGACTGCCATACAGAGTGAAGTAAGTCAGAAAGAGAAAAACAAATATCATATATTAATGAATATATGTGGAATCTAGAAAAATGGTACAGATGAACCAGTTTGCAAGGCAGAAATAGAGACACAGGTTTAGAGAACAAACATATGGACACCAAGGGGGGAAAGCTGGGGTGGGGGTGGGATGAATTGGGAGATTGGGATTGACATATATACACTAATATGTATAAAATAGATAACTAATAAGAACATGCTGTATAGCACAGGGAACCCCACTTCGCTGTACAGTGGAAACTAACACAACATCGTAAAACAACTATACTCCAATTAAAAAAAAAAGAATAAATGTAAAAAAAATAATAATAATAAAAATAAATAATTAAAAACTATTTAAGCAGCAAAAAAAAAAAATGAGCTGATGGTAGACAAACCTAGGGTGGTGACAGTGGAGATGAGGAGAAGTGTATTCATTTGAGATATATTTTGGAGGAGATTATCAATATGTTTTGGTGGTTAATTGGATTTCAGGGTTGACAGAGTGAGGTACTGAGGATAATTTCCAATTTGGGACAACTGAGCAACTAAGAGCATGACAGTGCTGTTAACCGGGATGGGCAACAGTTTCATTATTGTCCCACATAAGGATCTTATTTATGCCTCTTCCTCAAAGCAACCAGGTTTTCAATCCATTGAAACCTATAAATAAAGCACCTAGGAACTTCAAGGAACAGCAAGACTCACTTCTTGACATTTTGGTTTTGACGCCAATGAAAGGACACGGGAAAGGGTGTCTATTCATGCTTCTGCTCAGATAGACCGTAAATAAATGAAGTTAGTTTGGGGCCAGAATTTTTTGTACCGATAACTGAAAACTGTTCTTTCAGTTTCATTGTTTTCCTAGGACTCTAGTAGGATATTCTATGACTTCCTAATTCTAATTGTGTCCCTACTGAGCTGGCTGAGTGTCTGACTCTGTTTCATAACCCCAGATGACACACCCACAGCTCAGGTGGCACCAACCAGAGCAGGTCCAAAGTTCACCCTCTGAGTAGTATAGAAAATGCATAAATTTCCTTTGGAGCCTTATTAAGAAATAATACATTCTGTTGTCAGGAAGATGTAGAATATATAATCGGTGTGCATGGTGGAATGGATAGGGTTGCAATATTCAGTTGAAAATAACCACAGGAACCATAGGAGTCCACAATATTAAGGGAGTAGATACACCTGCTTTATCACGCTGGGGATTGTTCAGTTGGCCGGAGAATAACTGAATATTTTAATCATCTTCAATTCCACTAGTTCTTGTGAAAGCCAACACTTTAAGGTGAAACTAAAATTTGAATCCAGTTTGCAATGACAGACTCTATTGTGAAGAGGTAGGTGATCAAAATGGTGGAGAAGAAACAAGAGGGGTTGCAGAGGGACAATGTGGGATAAGGAGCAAGCACTGACTTTTGATCCAAACCAGCTGGCATTTCAAAGTCTGTCCAGGAAACAATTTGAGAAAACATCAGGCAAGTAACTGAATATGTTATTCTTGGGCTTAAAAAAATCAAGTATGTCTTGAAAGTCTTAGGGGAAGCATCTTTTACCTCTCCTATCAATAATATTTAAAACACCATCAGCTTCTTAAGGGATAATGAATGTGTCAGTGCCAAGCTAGGACCCCAGATTCAGACTCAAGATGGCCTCATTCTTTCCACTATAAGCGTTAAACAGTCATTTACCCACTAGGTCCTTTTTACCTTCTCCATTTTATTGGACTTGCCGGGACTAAGCTAAGGAAATTATTAGCATTTCTCTTGTCAGCTTTAGGTAAACAAGACATTTTTCTTTCTGCTTCTGTGAGAGGGTGTGTATGTATGTGTGTGTCTCCCAATGGACTTGAATGACAAAAAGCCTTCCAGGAACTTCCAAAGGGGTCAGAAGAAAATGAAATAGAAAAATATTTCCCTTATGCACAAAGGTTTCTGAGGTTGAATAAATAAGAACATTTTAATAGAGAGAAATAAAGGAATGTTCCAGCCATGGGGAGAAATATCATGTGGGAGGGAGTCTTTTATAATATTTGTATTTATATTCAACATAGTTTAACAAGATAAGAAAGCAGAACATAAATACCATTGAAACCTCAAACTTCTCACACATTTTGTTATCCTTTTCGGAATTTCTTTAAATATGAGAATGTGCAAGCTCCTATCACAGTTGATTCTTCAGGAACCGCAAATAACTCAATAAGAAGCAAGTATAATCTACCTGGGTTAAACACACACACACTTATTTTTCTCTACATAATGTCCATGAAAATACTCTAAGTGTCTGACTAAAGTCATTTAAATTCTAGGACAGCCTTCAAACTAGACATTGAAGAATAGGTTCAGTATACTTCAGCTACATAAACGTTTTCTTAGCACTGTTCATGCTTCATCTATATAAGTATATCCTCAGCAGTCCTCAGGCATATCTCACAAAAAACTCATTTTTATTTCAACTTCTAAGGAATTACAGAAAACTTCCTTTCAGGCTTTCAAAAGTATGGCATTTGGTTGTGCAAAGTATACCCCCCACCCATAAACAAGGAACATGCCTGAACTTTGAGTTGCCTATGAAATGAAATGGGTCTGACATATATGGAACTTTCATTCAATATAATTTATTAAAGTTTCTCACTCCTTTGGATCATAGGTCAATGTTCATTAGAGACTTGTTGGAACCCCCCCAGTCCTCCCACCCCCCGGGGATAAGGGAACATATTGTCATTTCAACAGTGCTCCAAGATGTGTTTTGATGAACATCGGGTTTATAGGTCTTCTGGGGATATTTCAGTGTCAATATTTGGAAAGCAGCAATTCCTCAGAGCCAGTCATCCTTCTAACACATGTAAGAGTCATATTTTTTTGGGCCACTTGGTTTGCACTCATGAGCTCTTTAATCTTCTAGAAGTTGGGACTGACATCAAGCCGACTGTGCAGTATAAGAAAATCATCTTTCATTCTCTCTCCGCTCTCTTTCACTGTCTATATCCCTGTTCTGGGGCTCACTCCAGGAAACACCGGTACCCTGGGCTGGTTTGGGCTGTACAGAATCTTGCCTCTGTTCCTGCTTGCCCCCTTGAATGATATAATCAGTATTCCCAAGGAGACAGACCCAAATCAGGTCCCACACAGACCAATCTGACCAATTAATATGTCATGATATTAATGATTGACAGTGGAATAATAGGTCATATTAATGCCAGTGTGTTCTCAGAGTCCCTAAGTGAATCCATTCTGTTGACTACCATTCTGCTCACTATAATCAAGACCAACTAGACAATGAATTTAAAATAATAACATATGTCACCATTCTTCCTGTCCTATGTCCATGGCAGACAATTATACTTGAAGGACTGTACTTTCCTAAGTAGTAAAAAGAGCCTCAAAATCCTTTGCAGCACCCTACTCCAGGCAGCCAGTACTAATATGCATTAACTATCCATTGCTTTGTTTAAATTACCCTAACATGTTGGTTAGTGACCAAAATCAACAAATATTTATTATCTCACAATTTCTGTGCATCAGAAATACAGGCATAGCTTAGCTGGGTGCCTCTGGTTCAAGATAAAAATTCAACTGGGTTAGGATCTGCCTCTAAGCTAACTCATATGGCTGGAACAGACCACCTTAGGTCTTTGTTGGTCAGAGACATGTCATCCTTATCACATGGTCCTCTCCGTAAGAGAGCTCACAACATGGTTCTTGACTTTCCTTAGAGATAGTGAATGAGAGGCAGAGAGTATGAAGGAGGTAGAGAGGAAACCACAGCCTCATTGTAACCTAATCTCAGAAGTGACATTCTATCACTGTTGCTGTGTTTTATTTGTTAGAACTGAGTCACTAGGTCTAGTCTTTATTCAAGGGGAGGGGATTACACTAGGACATGAAAACCAGGAGGTGGGGATCTTAGAGAGGGTCTACTGCACTGTCTAGCAATCTGTCAGATTAGACATGCAACATGGGCTTCATTCTACAAATTATTGTTAAATAATTTCAACTGAAGGCATAAAAAACTTGAATTTAATAATCGATCAAAAATCTAAAATAATAGCCTTTCTTGAAGCTATTACTTTAAATGGATGCATTTCTTTAGCTTCTCTTAAAAAATCAACTACCTAAATCTGGAAAATAGCTATTTCCTTTAGAGTTCCAAAAAAACAATACCAGGTCTGTGATGAGATATCCTCTTGTAGATTTAAAAATGTAACAAATAGCCATTTATAAAACCTAGGAGAGTATAAGAAAAATAAATTTACCTATGATTCAACCTTTCATGAACAACTACTTTTAACAGTTTAGCCTATTTAAAAATTAGTTTATATGTGTATTTATTTTCTACATTTAAAATTTTCACATTTGGTTGAGAACATTTTAACATTTACCAAAGGGCAAATAAAGCTGGAAATATTATCTTGTGAAGTGCATGTCAAGATGGTTTATTCACTTGCAGGCATATGGACATAGACTTGAAGGAAATAGTTGTAAAAACCACTTGGGTCATAACACACTGTGAGCCTGTGGTAACTTTTTTATTCTTTGTAGAACGTCTGCAACTGCCACAATAATGGTTTACCAATAAATGAAACCTCAAGAGAGGAAGGCAGAGGGTATTTTCTCTTCTTAACTGTATTGAAGAATTATGAGAGTACTTATGAGCCTTTTTTAAGGAAGAAGATACAACAAATCAACAATTTTTCTTTTGAGTTCAGCCTCCTATTACCTTTGTTTAGTATATTCTTTTTTTTTTTTCTATTCTGTTTACTTCTTTTACTAAGATCACTATTCCCATTATTAATTCTGATCCATCTGAGAGAATCTTCTTGTCCTCTTAACAATGTTTTAGATTTGGATGTACAAGCAAAGTCTAAGAAGACCGTTTTGTTCGTAGAGAATATCTTTAAAGTGTATTTTAATAGTAATGTTAAAGTTAAAATATGTACCTCTTTAGGTCATTGGGAGGACTGAGTGGGATAACGTTAATAAAGGGAGGTACATACCAAGCACTCAGTAATGGTAGCAGTTTGGAAGGGGGAGCCTGGGCCAATCAACTTCTATAAGCTGGATTTTCTTAAACGTTAACGTGTGTAATGATGCAGAAGAGAGGATTCTGCAAAAGCTCTGACTTCCAGGACACTATGTAAAGAGGGGTGGAAAGAAGAAGATCCACACTTTAGGCCAAGATGAATGAAAGAAGGAAAAGTATCTTTTTTTGAATTTCTATGTTTGGTCCATATTTACTCCTTTAAAATTTCACAGAACATTTTAAAAGATTCAGAAATGTAATATACTTTGCTGCAGTCATCTGAACTCTGACTGACCTAGGAAATTCCTTCAGACTCCCCTTTCTCCTCCTGGTGCACCTCGTCCATCTTGGTTCCCTTTCTGACTCAACCTTTCTCAAATCTGTTATTGTGGCAAAGATGGCTTACAATCAACCATTCATGTCCTCCTTCACATAGAGCTGTTTCCAAGGAAAGGCTGGGCAGCCAGTGACTGCATTTCCCAGGCTCCCTGCATGCAGGTAGAACTCTGTAACTAGAATTTTCCAGTGGAATGTGAGGGGAAGTGGCGTGTGTCACCCCCAGGTTAGGAGAGGTCTCTTTCCCCAGGTGCTGGATGAAAGAAAAGAGAAAGCTAAAGCAGAGGACAGAACTAGCGTAGGTCCCTGAATGATTACATGACTACCTTGTTACTGACTAGGGAACTCTCTAGAACTCTATCTTAGGCAATTACCACTTAACTGCACATATACAATCTGTGGGTGCTTGGAACTGTACCCAATTGCCTAGCTAAGGTGGCTATCTACCTTATAAATCCACCCACTCCTCTAGACCTCACACACCTAGGAAGAGAGAGGAGATCATGTGTTTGCAGACAGCCAGTTCCAGCCTCTGTGCCCCCTTGAAATTTCATTGTCTTGTCCCCAAGTCCAATCAAAGAAACACTGCCATAAATAACTTTCTAATGGACCTTGATAAGGCACAATTTGACTGATAAAAGTTATAGGGAAGCTAATTATGGCATCAAATGGCAGGAGACATACTTCAGTAGCTAAGTGGGGGAAAAAGCAGGGATGGGAAGTCCAAATTAATTACCAAGCACCAGGAGTTTCGGTACCTGCTATAAAGAACCTAGAGCCACTATCCATTGACCTCAATGATAAGGCATTAGCTGACTTTCTGGGTTATAGTTGAGCCCCCAATAACCATTACGTTGCACAACTAATAAAGTCTGCTGCAGAGAACGGTGGGTGTCAAGTGTCTCCTAGACAGAAGCCAATTGTCAATTCCACTCTATCCATGCAGTACTGCTTGACTATCTACAGAGTTCCAGTATCCAGCAGCTCATACCCAGGGCTGCTAAGACAGGCCATTTGAAGAACATTTGGATAGCTGTACTTTTATATCTGATATGATGGGGCCAGCAAAATTGGCCCCCGCCATTCTAGTCATGTAAGACCTTTTTTTGGTGGTCCACACACAACTAAGGGATTTTTCTACCACAAACAACTTCAAAAGGAGTCTGTACCAAAAATGAGGAAAAAAGACATTTAATTCAGACCGTATAGAAGATATAAAGGTAAATTACAGAGTTAATTAGGTAAATAATTTTAGGAAAGTTGTGTCCATCTTTTAATTTTATTTATTTTATATTGACAAAGATTAAAGCCCAGTAAGCTTTTGGTTTTATATCAGTTTGGAGAAATAATAAAACATCTCCTGTCATTTTCTGATAACAAATATAACTTATAGAGCATAAAGCCATATTTATCTAACCGATATGGGCACTGGTTCTTATTTTACCTCTTAAAGTACTCTCCTACTACTTCTATTCTAAGACCCAGGTCACCAAAGTATAGCTAAACTGTTTTTAGATGCTGGTGAATCACTGTGGAAGCACAAATCCTGCATTATTAGAACAGCAATAGGGAAAGGTTGCTATCAGAATTGAGACAGTGCCAATAGATATTATCTCTCTCTACTTCTCCTTTCTCTTCCTTCCCCTCTCCCCTTCCCCCTCTTTTTCTCTATCTCTCCCTCCCCTACTCTTCTCGGGAAGGCTGGTAATGAATGAAATTTTTACAGAAGAGAGTGGTAACTCTGATGGAGATAATAAAGTCATAAAGTCCATGTGACTCTTAAGTAAACCACAAATAATCTGTTCAAATTATATCTAACTACAAGTTATCCAATCAGTTAAGCCATGAGGACTGTGTATGCCCCAGTGAAAATGAAAAGTACATTAATTAATCTGGGACATCTATAGCACAAAACATATTCACCTGGAATATCGAGGCAATAAGGGATATTAGGTCACTTTCAAGAATACATATACTGGGACTTCCCTGGTAGTTCAGTGGTTAAGACTTCGCCTTCCAATGCAGGGGGTGAGGTTTCAACCCCTGGTCAGGGAGCTAAGATTCCACATGCCTCGCAGCCAAAAAACCAAAACATAAAACAGAAGCAATACTGTAACAAATTCAATAAAGACTTTAAAAATGGTACACATCAAAAAGAAATTTAAAAAAAAAAGAATACATATACTATCAATTGTCTAGCTCAATCTACATTTGTGAAATACAGCCCTAAATGATGTTTGCACAGAATGTGACTTGTACCATGGTATTGGTCAACCTTCTCAATTCACCTACTGGCTGAACTGAAGACTGAGCTTTGTCAAGGACTTTAGTGATGTTTGATCTATTTACTACCCTAAGCTAGATAAACCCACTCTTTTCACCAAAAACTATTTCACATAATATTTACTATCTCCAAGTAATGATGAATTTCTGTATTCTAAAATGTTAATAATTAAGCCTTGTAGATAGAAAAGGAGGAAGAGAACAAAAGAAGGTAATTATAACGTTGTGAACATCTCTGTGCCAAATATTGGGAAGTAGTTTCACATACATGATTGCATTTAATCGTCACAGTACAGAAGGAACTATAACTTTAGTTTTACAGATGAAGAAACTGAGATTCCAGAAGGCTCACTAATTTGCCCCCAAATACACAACTAATGAGTATTAGGGCTGGAATTCTAATTATGTCTGTTTCATTCTAAAGCCTTTGTCCATACGACTCCATCTTCCTGCCTCTCACTTCCTATGCGTCACTTACTTTCCTTGTTGGTTAAGTTGTAGACTTAAGCTTGTTAGCATAAGGTCAAGGGAAATAGATTTGACTACGTTCCTACAAAGCATAGTTGAAATCTAGGCAAAAAGCCCAGTGCAAATCACTGCAATTCACAACAGATTAACAAAAAATTATACATAAAATCATCATCATGGTGTCAAGTTTTCCTTTTAGACCATCTGTCAAACTGAATACATCACAGAAAATAGAGACGACAACAACACTTGGAAACTAACTCTCCAAATATTGAGCGGTGGACTATAAATCAAAGAAATAAGACGTAACAAAAAGAAAAACAACTTTAAGATGTTTTTGGTGTTTTCTGAAGGCTTCTAAATGGTGCTTAGATGTTGGGTGACTGCTTCCATTGGTGAAGAGTCTAATTAGAAGATCACCTAACTGGGAACTTTGTGAAACAAGAAGGAAAAATATCAGAACCAAATTTATCTAAACTGTAGCTTTCAATTCTAAATAACCAGTAGGCCGGACAGCCTTCAGGATGTAGGTCAGGGGTTGGCAAACTTTGCCCATAAAGGGACAGACTGTAAATGTTTTAGTCTTTGCAGGCCACACGATCTCTACTGCAACTGCTATAGCCCTGCCATTGTAACATGAGAACAGACATAGACAATACATAAACAAATCAGGGTGGCTGATTTGTTCCAATAATTTTTTTTTTTTTAACCAAATATATGTAGTGGGCCAGATTTGGCCCACAGCTTGTAGTTTGCCAACCTCTGGCTTAGGCTATTCTTTTTGCCTAGGGTGGGAGAGGCAAAGAGTTTCACTTAAGTTTATGTCCGTCACAAGACAATAGTCTCTTGATCAGGAGAGCAGGAAATAGAAGGCAGAAGGAAGACCATAGCATTATAGTGATGCTAAAGCCAACAGGAAAGTGGATCTCTCAGAGAAGCTGGAGGGAACTACATAGATATTGCCTGGACTGGAGAAAGAAGGAGGTGACCCTTTAATTTCAGGAATTCATTCTCCTCATTAGCAGAACTAAAGGCTGAAGTACAGCAAAGGGTGTGAGAACACTTTCTTCAAATGAAGTCTTGTGGAACTCCAATATGTAAAGCAAATTAACCTACTGACACTCTTGTTAAAGCTAGAATGAGGGAGTCTTATCTCACAAGAGTGATCCTGAATCAGCTAAAATGTCCACATCTCTGCCCAAGAAATCATAACTTCAAGGGTAGGTTGAAAGCTTCTATGGTAGACAAATATGAAGACTCTAACTCTGACATTCTATGATTGCGTGATTTATCTTTGCTCCTGCTCTTAAGATAGCTAGATAGATATAGATAGCTACATTTCTATATATGCATCTACATACTAATATTCCCATTTTAAGATGTCATTAGCTATTGAGGGTATCATTGTAGTAAATCTGTCAATTGCTAGATTCCCAAAAGAACCACACAGTTGGTATGAGTTAACATGGTGTTGCTGTTTCTCTGTACAACAAACTGATGGCTCATATTTGTTCAGTTGTTTAACAATTTACCAAAAACTTTTAAATAGCACAGTCCAATAGACCAGTCTTCATGTCCATGTGAACTAAATTTCAGATTTGACCGGTTGGATCTTGTCTTCGTCTGTTCAGGCTGCCATAACAAAATAGACTGGGTGGCTTAAACAAGAAAATTTTATTTTCTCATAGCTCTGGAAGCTACAAGTCCAAGATCAAGGCACAGGCACGGTTGTTTTCTGGTGAGGATTCTCTTCCTAGCTTGCAGATAGCTGCCTTCTCACTATGTCCTCACATGGTAGGAGGAGGGAGGGAGAGAGGGAGGGAGGGAGAGAGGCAGAGAGAGAAAGCAACCTCTGGTGACCATTCTTATAAGGGCACTAATCCTATCATTAGGGCTCCATGCTCATGATCTGATCTAAACCTAATTATCTTCCAAAAGCCATCTCCAAATATCACCACATTGAGGGTTAGGGCTTTAATATATGGATGGGGGGATGACATTGAATGTATTATTTCATTCCATAGTAAATCACATAGGCTATAAAGAGAAGGACCTCAGAAAAAGCAAAACAGATAATTTCTAACAATTGGAGGAGAGTTATGTTTCTTTCCTTCCAAGATGTTTTTAGAAACCAGCAAACAAAAATTATTTTTGCTTATCTCTATTTAACCTCATGTTACATCGATTTTGCCATCTTCGTTATTTTTAACTTCTTCATTAAACTCTATCCTTCTAGTCCGACTTTTTTCAGGATGAACTGTTTTTAGGTAACAGTGTTTGGAGGACTAAAATAAAAATTAGATGAAAATGCTACTGTGCTTGGAATGGATATATTAACAGGAAGTATTATCTTTTTTTTTCTCTTGATTGATTAAATATAGGAAGAACTAGTGAAGCACCTTTCCTCCACACTGTACAGATTTGAGGTCTGGCTCTAATGGTCTGCTTTAACAACAAGTGTCTTGATTATGAAGGTGTTCTCAGAAGTTGCCCTTCTACAGTCACTGGAAATTGAATTACTTCCATGAGATTGGCAAACAGACTGACTGCAGGTTTTATATGAGGAAAACACTGCCTGGGTTGTAATTGAGTTTGGATTTCATCAGAGGTGGAAATTGTCCTGCTGATAAGTTTTTATCTTGGGCGACTACCTTGCTCCAGTTTCCAGCACAAAGCTGGGTACCAAAAAGGCATTTGGTGTGGGTGTTCCAGTTGCTTTATTGCCAAGAAGCATCCTCTTATCTGAGACTTAGGACCACTCAGGAAGATAATGTACAGAAATATTGAAGGAGGTTGGTACAGCAATTATCTTTTGGGAGTAGGATAAGTTTGTTCCTCCAAGCATAATTCTAGTTGTTTAGCAGAAAGAAATATCAGGCCATTTTTAACTACATTTTGTCATAGACAGCTGTGACACTTTATGCAGTAGTTCCTTTTATTTTTTCACTCCTTTAACACCCACAATAAAGAAAGTTTATTTTTTCCTCTTTTATAGCCTCACAATACATAATGCATAGTCACTGTCATTATTTGCAGAGGCAGCACGGTCTTGCATTTGTCACTCACCAGAGGACACCATGTTTCCTATTAGTGGTAGTGAACTTGATGCCATTATGTATAATTTCTTCCAGATGAGCAGTAGCACTTAACTTTCTGCTTCAAAATACTGATTTATGCTTAAAGCAAGCCCAGCTTCTATAGAGTGATTTCCCAGAGCAGAGAATTCAAGTCTAATTAAACACATTGCTTCCCCATCAATGTTTTCTCTATGACCAAATTGTTCCTTAAGAGGTAGGCAGGTAACAAATCAAGCCTGGAAATAATTTTTAGGTTTGGGGTGGACATTAATAGAGATAGTAGCTTACTGATGCATAACAATAGTCATGAGTGAACCAAAAATAATTTATAAGAATAGTGATTTTTTTTTTTTTTTTTAACACTGCAATGCAGGGTTTTCGCTCGCTCTGCTTCACTGTACTCTCATAATCCTTTTTGGGGTTTTCCTCCTATGTAAAACACAGAAACAGGAGCTTAAAAGAAACATTTTGGAATTAAGTGCTACAATTTACTAAGTGCCTACTGTGTGCCAATGCGTTAAACAAGTTATATAGTTTATTTCTAATCCTTGCAACACGATGTAAGAAAGTATTACAGATATGCAATCCCTTATCCAAAATCCTTGCAGCCCTGTGTGTTCCAGAATTCAGAATTGTTTGGATTTTAAAAGATAATAAGGAAAAAAGGAGGGGGGGAATTCCCTGGCGGTCCAGTGGTTAAGACTCCGTGCTTTCACTGCCGAGGGCCCAGGTTCGATCCCTGGTTGGGGAAATAAGATCCCACAAGCCCCGTGGCACAGGCCAAAAAAAAAGAAAAAGATAATAAGGTGCATATATCACATGTTTTGCAACCAAGTGAGATCTGGTATAGTGTTTTGGAAGCAAATAAAATATTTTCAGTGAACCACATGAGTCATCATATTAAGTGGGATTAAAAACACACACACTAAAAAAGGTACATGGTAATCATCAATAAACTTGCATATATTTGCAAAATATATTTTCAGACGTTTTTGGATTTTGTACTTGTGAATGAGTTATTGTAGATGTTTAGGCAAGTTTTTTAAAGAGAGATTAAGTAATTTGCTCAAAGTTACTATAGCTAGAATATAGCTAGATTGAGATTAAAACCCAGCACCGTCTGCCTCCAAAGTCTATGTTGTAACAGATGAAGAGAATAAGACAAGTCAAAAATTATCTGGGGGTATGATCTTGGGAAAGTAAAGCAAAATAGAGGTCCAGCAGAGGGAGGAACATGATAGGAAACACAAAGGACAGTAAGTTGAGTAAAGAAAGAGATAGCCATAACATGAGCTGCCCATAGTTAGGCAGAGAGACAAAGATGAGTTATCAGAAAGAGAAAGGTGATAGGCTGAGTGGGAAGAGGGAAATAGTGTGCTGAGGGTCCATGAGCTCATGTGGAAAAGACGAGGATGAGGGGGTTCTGTACAGACGGGAAATTGAGGATCTGGGGATGACATAAATCTGCTCACTGCATCAAAATTATCTCCAATTCCCATAGCTCCTGGCTATTTAGTAAAATATATTCAAACAATGCTTACTATAGCTGTGCAATCTTAGCAAAGCTGCTTAACCACTCTACGTTATAACCGGTTCATTTGTAATGTAAGGAGAATAATATCTACCTCACAGAGAGTAAATGGTGAGAATTAACTGATATAATACATGTAAAGAACATAGCACAGTGTGTAGCACAAAGCCAATGATATAATATTAGCCAATATTATTATAGGACTTTTATCCTTTGAGACAAATGGTTACTCCAACCAAAGAAAGACTGTCCACATTCTGACAGTGTTTGCAGATAGCAAACCACAGTACAAAGCACCAACTTCTGGTCAAGTATAACTGCTGTGCAATCAGCAACCCTGGTAAGCCTGCTCTAATTTCAGCCCCAACCCTACTGGTTGTGCTATCTTGAATGAGTCATTTACTAGCATATGCTTCCCCTTCTGTGAATTGACTTCTGCTCTTTAACTCAAGGGTATGGAGGTGGCTTTAGGGATAACTGAAGGAGAAATCATTGCCCCAGCTAATATGCTGCTTCAAAACATTTCTTTTTAGAAAACTCTCTTGAACTTGTTTGAAGACTATGAAAGACACACCCTGAAAGAAAGCAAGCTCCTCTTCAAAGCTCATACCCGAAATGAGTAGAACCTGTATGGGTGACCACAGTGTAAGCAAAGGAAGTCTGATTCAACATATTTTTCCCTCAATCCTGCAGTAATATTCTCAATCAAAAGTATGGTGCTGGGGGACAAGAACCAAGATGGCGGAGTAGAAGGACGTGCTCTCACTCCCTCTTGCGAGAACACCAGAATCACAACTAGCTGCTGGACAATCATCGACAGGAAGACACTGGAACTCACCAAAAAAGATACCCCACATCCAAAGACAAAGGACAAGTCACAATGAGACGGTAGGAGGGGCGCAATCACAGTAAAATCAAATCCCATAACTGCTAGGTGGGTGACTCACAGACTGGAGAACACTTATACCACAGAAGTCCACCCACTGGAGTGAAGGTTCTGAGATCCATTTCAGGCTTCCCAACCTAGGGGTCCGGTAACAGGAGGAGGAATTCCTAGAGAATCAGACTTTGAAGCCTAGTGAGAACTGATTGAAGGACTTCGACAGGAATGGGGGCAACAGAGACTCCACTCTTGGAGGGCACACACAAAGTAGTGTGCGTATTGGGACCCAGGGGAAGGAGCAGTGACCCCAGGGGAGACTGAACCAGACCAACCTGCTAGTGTTGGAGGGTCTCCTGCAGAGGCGGGGAGGGGGGCAGTTGTGGCTCACCATGGGGACAAGGACACTGACAGCAGTTCTGGGAAGTACTCCTTGGCTTGAGCCCTCCCAGAATCTGTCATTAGCGCTACCAAAGAGTCCAGATACTCTCCAGTGTTGGGTTGCCTCAGGTCAAACAACCAACAGGGAGGGAACCCAGCCCCACCCATAAACAGTCAAGTGGATTAAAGTTTTACTGAGCTCTGCCCACCAGAGCAACAGTCAGCTCTACCCACCACCAGTCCCTCCCATCAAGACTCTTAGATAGCCTCATCCACCAGAGGGCAGAGAGCAGAAGCAAGAAGAACTAAAATACCGCAGCCTGTGGAACGAAAACCACATTCACAGAGAGATAGACAAGATGAAAAGGCAGAGGGCTATGTACCAGATGAAGGAACAACATAAAACCCCAGAAAAACAACTAAATGAAGTGGACATGGGCAACCTTCCAGAAAAAGAATTCAGAATAATGATAGTGAAGATGCTCCAGGACCTCAGAAAAACAATGGAGGCAAAGATCAAGAAGATGAAAGAAATGTTTAACAAAGACCTAGAAGAATTAAAGAACAAACAAACAGAGATGAACAATACAATA
Organism: Balaenoptera musculus; assembly: GCF_009873245.2. NCBI lineage: Eukaryota > Metazoa > Chordata > Mammalia > Artiodactyla > Balaenopteridae > Balaenoptera > Balaenoptera musculus. The sequence continues at coordinate 36,577,415 of NC_045800.1, read as the reverse complement.
ACTGAAATGAAAACTACACTAGAAGGAATCAGTAGCAGAATAACTGAGGCAGAAGAATGGATAAGTGACCTGGAAGACAGAATGGTGGAATTCACTTCTGCGGAACAGAAAAAAGAAAAAAGAATGAAAAGAAATGAAGACAGCCTAAGAGACCTCTGGGACAACATTAAACGCAACAACATTCGCATTATAGGGGTCCCAGAAGGAGAAGAGAAAAAGGACCAGAGAAAATCTTTGAAGAGATTACAGTCAAAAACTTCCCTAACATGGGAAAGGAAATAGCCACCTAAGTCCAGGAAGTGCAGCGAATCCCGTACAGGATAAACCCAAGGAGAAACACACCAAGACACAGAGTAATCAAATTGGCAAAAATTAAAGACAAAGAAAAATTATTGAAAGCAGCAAGGGAAAAATGAAAAATAATATACAAGGGAGCTCCCATAAGGTTAACAGCTGATTTCTCAGCAGAAACTCTACAAGCCAGAAGGGAGTGGCATGATATACTTAAAGTGATGAAAGGGAAGAACCTACAACCAAGATTACTCTACCTGGCAAGGATCTCATTCAGATTTGATGGAGAAGTCAAAAGCTTTACAGACAAGCAAAAGCTAAGAGAATTCAGCACCACCAAACCAGCTCTACAACAAATGCTAAAGGAAATTCTCTAAGTGGGAAACACAAGAGAAGAAAAGGACCTACAAAAACAAACCCTAAACAATTAAGAAAATGGTCATAGGAACATACATATCCATAATTACCTTAAACGTGAATGGATTAAATGCTCCAACCAAAAGACACAGGCTTGCTGAATGGATACAAAAACAAGATCCATCTATATGCTGTCTACAAGAGACCCACTTCAGACCTAGGGACACATACAGACTGAAAGTGAGGGGATGGAAAAAGATATTGCATGCAAATGGAAATCAAAAGAAAGCTGGAGTAGCTATACTCATATCAGATAAAATAGACTTTAAAATAAAGAATGTTACAAGAGACAAGGAAGGACACTACATAATGATCAAGGGATCAATCCAAGAAGAAGATATAACAATTATAAATATATATGCACCCAACAAAGGAGCACCTCAATACATCAGGCAAGTACTAACAGCTCTAAAAGAGGAAGTCGACAGTAACATAGTAATAGTGGGGGACTTTAACACCGCACTTTCACCAATGGACAAATGAATTTCATTTCCAAAATGAAAATAAATAAAGAAACAGAAGCTTTAAATGACACAACAGACCAGATAGATTTAATTGATATTTATAGGACATTCCATCCAAAAACAGCAGATTACACTTTCTTCTCAAGTGCGCACAGATCATTCTCCAGGATAGATCACATCTTGGGTCACAAATCAAGCCTCAGTAAATTTAAGAAAATTGAAATCATATCAAGCATCTTTTCTGACCACAACGCTGGAGACTAGAAATGAATTACAGGGAAAAAAACGTAAAAAACACAAACACATGGAGGCTAAACAATACTTTACTAAATAACCAAGATATCACTAAAGAAATCAAAGAGGAAATAAAAAAATACCTAGAGACAAATGACAATGAAAACACGACCATCCAAAACCTATGGGATGCAGCAAAAGCAGTTCTAAGAGGGAAGTTTATAGCTATACATGCCTACCTCAAGAAACAAGAAAAATCTCAAGTAAACAATCTAACCTTACACCTAAAGGAACTAGAGAAAGAAGAACAAACAAAACCCAAAGGTAGCAGAAGGAAAGAAATCATAAAGATCAGAGCAGAAATAAATGAAAGAGAAACAAAGAAAACAACAGCAAAGATCAATAAAACTAAAAGCTGGTTCTTTGAGAAGATAAACAAATTGATAAACCATCAGCCAGACTCATCAAGAAAAAGAGGGAGAGGACTCAAATCAATAAAATTAGAAATGAAAAAGGAGAAGTTACAACAGACACCACAGAAATACAAAGCATCCTAAGAGACTACTACAAGCAACTCTATGCCAATAAAATGGACAAACTGGAAGAAATGGACAAATTCTTAGAAAGGTATAACCTTTCAAGACTGAACCAGGAAGAAACAGAAAATATGAACAGACCAATCACAAGCACTGAAATTGAAACTATGATTAAAAATCTTCCAACAAACAGAAGTCCAGGACAAGATGGCTTCACAGATGAATTCTATCAAACATTTAGAGAAGAGCTAATGACAAACCCACAGCAAACATCATTCTCAATGGTGAAAAACTGAAAGCATTTCCTCTAAGATCAGGAATGAGACAAGAATGTCCACTCTCACCACTATTATTCAACATAGTTTTGGAAGTCCTAGCTACAGCAATCAGAGAAGAAAAAGAAATAAAACGAATACAAATTGGAAATGAAGAAGTAAAACTGTCACTGTTTGCAGATGACATACTATACATAGAGAATCCTAAAAATGCCACCAGAAAACTACTACAGTTAACCAATGAATTTGGTAAAGTTGCAGGATACAAAATTAATGCACAGAAATCTCTTGCATTCCTATACACTAATGATGAAAAATCTGAAAGAGAAATTATGGAAACACTCCCATTTACCACTGCAACAAAAAGAATAAAATACCTAGGAATAAACCTACCTAGGGAGACAAAAGACCTGCATGCAGAAAAGTATAAGACACTGATGAAAGAAATTAAAGATGATACCAACAGATGGAGAGATATACCATGTTCTTGGATTGGAAGAATCAATATTGTGAAAATGACTATACTACCCAAAGCAATCTACAGATTCAATGCAATCCCTATCAAATTACCAATGGCATTTTTTATGGAACTAGAACAAATCATCTTAAAATTTGTATGGAGACAAAAGACCCCAAATAGCCAAAGCAGTCTTGAGGGAAAAAAAAGGAGCTGGAGGAATCAGACTCCCTGACTTCAGACTATACTACAAAGCTACAGTAATCAAGACAATATGGTACTGGCACAAAAACAGAAACATAGATCAATGGAACAAGATAGAAAGCCCAGAGATAAACCCACGCACCTATGGTCAACTAATCTATGACAAAGGAGGCAAAGATATACAATGGAGAAAAGACAGTCTCTTCAATAAGTGGTGCTGGGAAAACTGGACAGCTACATGTAAAAGAATGAAATTAGAACACTCCCTAACACCATACACAAAAATAAACTGAAAATGGATTCGAGACCTAAATGTAAGACCGGACACTATAAAACTCTTAGAGGAAAACATAGGAAGAACACTCTTGGACATAAATCACAGCAAGATCTTTTTTGATCCACCTTCTAGAGTAGTGGAAATAAAAACAAAAATAAACAAATGGGACCCAATGAAACTTCAAACCTTTTGCACAGCAAAGGAAATCATAAACAAGATGAAAAGACAGCCCTCAGAATGGGAGAAAATATTTGCAAACGAATCAACAGACAAAGGATTAATCTCCAAAATATATAAACAGCTCATGCAGCTCAATATTAAAGAAACAAACAACCCGATCCAAAAATGGGCAGAACACCTAAATAGACGTTTCTCCAAAGAAGACATACAGATGGCCAAGAAGCACATGAAAAGCTGCTCAACATCACTAATTATTAGAGAAATGCAAATTAAAACTACAATGAGGTATCACCTCACACCAGTTAGAATGGGTGTCATCAGAAAATCTACAAACAACAAATGCTGGAGAGGGTGTTGAGAAAAGGGAACCCTCTTGCACTGTTGGTGGGAATGTAAATTGATACAGCCACTATGAAGAACAGTTCCTTAAAGAACTAAAAATAGAATTACCATATGATCCAGCAATCCCACTACTGGGCATATACCCAGAGAAAACCATAATTCAATAAGACACATGCACCCCAATGTTTATTGCAGCACTGTTTACAATAGCCAGGTCATGGAAGCAACCTAAATGACCATCGACAGATGAATGGATAAAGAAGAAGTGGTACATATATACAATGGAATATTACTCAGCCATAAAAAGGAACGAAATTGAGTCATTTGTTGAGACGTGGGTGGATCTAGAGACTTTCATACAGAGTGATGTAAGTCAGAAAGAGAAAAACAAATATCGTATGTTAACACTTGTATGCGGAACCTAGAAAAATGGTACAGTTGAACTGGTTTGCAGGGCAGAAGTTGAGACACAGATGTAGAGAACAAACGTATGGACACCAAGGGAGGAAAACCGTGGTGGGGTGGGGATGGTGGTGTGCTGAATTGGGCAATTGGGATTGACATGTATACACTGATGTGTATAAAATTGATGACTAATAAGAACCTACAGTATAAAAAAACAAACAAACAAACAAAAAACAACTAATACTAAACTTTCTTTGGGTTATTTGTATGGAAATATGTTAATATAAATGTTTCAGACATTACATGAAATTTCTAAAAATCTTATATGTTCTGGTATAATGTTTTAAGTCATAATTCTAGTTGTTACTTTAAAACGTATATCTCAGAAATAACTAAATTTCCTTTTTCAATTGCATTATTTTGAACTTTCATCAAATCTTTAACCGTGGTCATTTTTAAGTCTTTTGTCATGTACAGACAGTTCTGGGTGTACTCTGATGCTTTTTTAAAAATGTTCCTATAAAAGAGTTTCATCTTCAAGGAATTCATGGAGAAGACTCTGACAAGCACAGGTTTCTGGTAACTGACTATACTGTGGAACTGAATGAATAAGCATTTTCAGAACTCTATTGGAAAACTGATGAATTCATAAAAGTGCCAACAAAAGATCAAGATTTTAAAAAAAATTAATTACTTGGGACTGAGTGAACTGATGAGGATGATTATAACTTTTGTGACTTTCTGTTTGAATAAAAAAAAAATATCCCACAAGGACTCAGAGGCAAAAAATATACAAATCAATTTTCACTTCAAAGTAAAGGAGCTGTTACAGTGGAGGATTACTGGACTGAATGTCAATATTATGACATAGTGTGAGTGTGTTTCGTGTTTGGTAATTGCAATCATTGTTGCTTTTGTTGTGGTCATCCATTTACAATGTTTAGTGTCAGTTTGTTTATCTCTTGTAAAAATAAAATACAGTGTGTGTGTGTGTGTGTGTGTGTGTGTGTGTGTGTGGAAAAAAAAAAGTATGGTGCTGATTTGAATACAACTATTATTTTCTTCCAAATCAGAAAATTGAGAACTGCTGAGAGAACTGATATATTTCAGCTGCTTTGCAGTACAGACTGATAATCCAAAAGACAGTCACTTATTTCTGGCAGGGACCATTAAAGTATGTTTTGTGGGCAATTACATTCATTGAAAACTACCTGTGGTTGTCTGCCTACTTGCCTACCTGTACAATGTGGTCCTGCAAAAGCAAAGAGTCAAGATCCAATGCTGTGGGTGCACAATTGGCAAAGCTGCTGCTAGGAGATAATTAACTGAAAGTACAGTGCTTGTTATATTTGCTGTAAATAAAATGTGGAGAATCCATGCTTAAACTGCAATGAAAAGCTACCATCTTTATTACAAGAAATATATATGGAAAAGCTTGGATCATATAATTATAGCACCCTATTCTCTATGGGATTAAGTTCCTGAAATTTTAGGGCAGTAGCCAAGGGGCATAAAATATTATATTTTGTCTGGAATGGAAAACTAAAGTCATGAGACAGCAGCTTAGGGAACAGACCTAACACCTCTCCTCCAAATGCAGACACTCTTAGTCTGAATTTTCTCATCCTCCAATCATTCTCCAGTCACACTCAACCACTTGCAGATCCCCAACCCTGCTGTGAAGTCTCTTTCAGTCTCTGAACATCTTATTCCCTTATGCTCTCTTCTCCTAATCTCCTGGTTAACTCATACTTCATGTTTCATACTGTCACTCTGGGAGAGCTTCCCCGACCTCCTAAGTCTTGGTTAAGTGCCCCTCCTTTGTGCTCACTTAGTACATGTCCCTCTGATTGATGAAAGCTTCTCTTCTTCTCTGCCTCTTCCACTGACAACAAGCAAATTGGAGACAGAGGCTCTATTATACTCTTAATTGAATCCTCAGAGCCCAGTAGCACAGGGCTAGTCACATAGCAGACACTTTGAAAACATCTCTGGAATGGTGACTTACAGAATGAATGAGGCTACTTGGATGAATTTAATCAAAGGATTACTGATTTTTCCTACTTCATGGTACCATTGCCTAGATCAACACCACAACAAAAATTTACCACATGTAGCTCATAAGTGAATGCCATAGGGGCATTCATAGCCTTCTGGATTTATAGCCATCCAGAAAGCTGGCAGCTCTAGATCATCAAGAGGTTCCAATTCTAGTTCAGAGTGTAAGTAAAGTTATGGTTATAACCTCTGTGACAGAAAAAAAAATGTCTTGGCAACCCATTAGTAGTTTTGCAGATGAGAATGAGCAGTGTAAAAAGTGGAAATCTCATTAAACTTGAAAGTATTTTTAGTCAGAGGACATTGACATTAGATTGTCAGAAAACCAAATGGGAGGGAATTGTGATGAACAGTAAATATGTTAGTGAAAATGGTCAGTGAGATCATGATTCAAAGAAGTGCCTACTATTTCTACCAAATCACAGTCTGGTTGCCCAGCAACCACTTCATAAGGGAGCTGCACAGACTGATGACATATTAGATCCCAATCTCAAAAGTGGACTGACAAGCCAAACCTTTAAGTCCTGCAGTCTGACTTGCACTAGCTTTATCACCTTATTAAATTGTGAATGAGTCTCATCTTTTGCCTACACAAAACATGAGGTCTTTCAAAAGAACACAGAAATACCTTGGGTGCTTTGAGATACCTTGGATGTGTTCAGGATAGCTGAATTCATTATGCATACAGATTCAGTGATCTGTGCTATCCCAGACCCTTTCCACTGCACTAGTTACAGGCTAGTGATGAGAGGCAATATCCAGGCTAGCCCTTGTACAAAAAGAAGAGCGTGTGTGTTTTCTGTGCCAGTTTTGAGTCTCGTCTTCCTTCTGATCTCTTACTTTACTGCCCACTCTCAGAAAGAAGGAAAACAGCAAACCGTAAAGCTAATGTTAACATTTTTGTTAATCAATAGGAGAAAAGAACTGTAATAGAAAATAGACAAAAGGATATCGATGAATCCATATACAAAATGAACAAATAAACAAATAAAATCAAATTGACATATGTTAAGGATTAATATACCATTCTTATATGTACTTGGGTTAACACACTGATTACTTACATGAATTAATTTTATGAGATACGTACTAGTAACATCACCCTCACTTTTTCGGTGAGGAAACTAAAGTATAGAAAAGTGCAAATAACTTGATACAGGTCAAATATCTAGAAAGCGTCAGTTCCTGGATTCAAACCAGGCTGCCTGACTCCAAAGACCACTCTCGCAAAGACTGAAAGTCCTGTCTTTCAAGAATAAATGAAAGAGACAATAAGTATCGAAAAACATGCTTATATCTCTAATAATCAAAGAACTACAAATCAAACAAACAGCAAGCTGTTACTTACCAATTCAGCTATGATTTTGAACAATGACGTTCAATGTAGACAGTGCTTGTATAGCATGTAATGTGGGGAATTGCTACTTTACTCCCAACTTTTTGTTTAGTTGCTATCACAGTGAAATGACAAAAAGTTGGTAGTGTAAGAGTGATTCTCCATATTAATCACTTATATGCATACTTTCAGTGAATAATGGGCACTTTTGTAATTATTTTCTTTCATCCTATGTTGTTTGTTCTAATTACATTTCTTGAAATGTAATTTTATGTCCTTTCCATCTAGTAAAAAAATGGGCTTGTAAAAATATTCAGTGTAGGCAAGGAGAAAGTAAAACTGAGAATTTTAGAAACTGCTGATGAGAATATTAATTAGTGTAAACATTCTAGCGTGAAACTAGGCATTATGCAAAGGATTAAAAAGCTTATATTCTTTGACCTAGTCCAAGAAATCTATTCTAAAGAAATAATCAGAATTTTAAGGAATCAGAAACATTAAAGAATATTTGCTAAAACATCATTTAGAGTTGTAAATAATTGGAAAGAATCTAATGTCCAAAATTAGAGGACTCTTATGAAGCAATTAAAGAATATCTAAAATCAATCAGAGCATAGAAAAATTCAGTGTAACATAAAGTGAAATTAGCAGAATATAAAGCTGTGTTTATTGAATGACCCCTATATCATATATTCAAACACATACACATGTGTATGTGAACACACAAAAACACACATACACAACTACTTCCCAAAGAGAGAGAGAAAGCAAGGGAGAAAAAGAAGGCTTCTGAAATACACAAATAACTTTCAGTATTTATTTTTGGATAATAAAATAGTATATCTTTTATTCCTAACTTTTTTATTTCTAAAACTTTTCATAAGGCTTTATGCTTCTTAATGTAAAGGTATTAAAAATAATGAAAATCTGTACTATCCTCTAATAATTCTCTTTGAACCCGAATTAGATCACCAGAAAGCTAATCTAGTCATGAATTATGCTCAATTGTTAATGTTATACAGTGGCTCAGTATGTTTACCACTCCCATATAACATTTTAATTTAAATAAATGTCTTCCAGTGCCTTAAAGCAGAGATGATAATATGAAAATTTCAGTCTAAAAAGGACCCATAGATCAACACTGTGTTTTGTAGTATACAAAGTCCTTTCTCAGAGAATACAAGACTAGTTTGATCCTAAAGCAACTTTTGAGTTAGGCAAATTCTAATATAAAAACAGAAGGAAAGGAGCAGACTTCACTGTTAGATTCCTAGGGCAGCAGGTGGTCTGGTCTTTCACCTCTCTAAACCCAGCACTGAACTAAACCGAAGAGAAGTTCTACCTGGCCAGGATCACATTGTTGATCAGTAGTGGGACCAAGGTCCAGATCTAGGACCAAGCGCTTTTGATTCTGAATCTGGTATACTTTCCACTAAACCATCAGAATAATCATATGGTCCTTTTGTGAGGAACACAGCAGGTAGAGGGAGAATTTCCATTTTTCTGAGCTCCCAGGCAGATGTAGAAAACCAGCATGGAGCATATAGACTTTCGAGTAGACTAAACCTGAGACTAATTCATAACCAGGTGTTTGCTACCTGATCTTTGCAAGTCACTGAACTTGTCTAATTCTTGGTCTTTTCATCTGTAGGACAAGAATAGTAATGCCCATATCTGCAAGGCTGTTATGAAGATGAAATAAGACAAGATATGTAATATGCGCATGGTGTCACATGACCTTGGGTACAACACCTACTACTTGTGCCTGCCACCCACCTCCTCACTGCCTTGCCTGACTCATGCATGGGTGCAGCCTTGGTTTGAGCCTGTCCGTCTTCCTTTCCTACTCAAGAAAACACACAGTTGAGCACCATCCTACAAAGAAGCAATATAGAACACAATGGGTTTCAATCTTTAAAAAGCCCACTTTCCCTAGATATTTTCTTATAGCTCGGTACATTTGCTAAAGAGAGTGATCAGACTAATATAGACCATCAAATCTCTTCTGATGCTAAAAATAAGAAGCTACTTGGATAATGTAGCACTCAGTCCTGTGTTCAGCTTAGAGAATGTTAACTGAGCAAAATGCAGTTTTGACTGCAGGTGACCAGGGACTTCTTAAATTTGCATTTTTGTTATTTTCTTTTTAAATATGGAAAATCTGGATTGAAGATAGGCAATGGGAAAATGCACATACATTTTATCTTGTGACTCAGAGGGTTTTTACTAAGCCTAAAAGCTTTTGGCTAAAGTGCAAAAACACTAGAGACTCATTTTGAATAGCAAGAGAAATTGAAAGGATTTCAACTCATCGGCAGTTCCAGTGGCTGGCAGGAGGTACCTTTTTTTAACTGATTTTTCAAGAACATTTAAGTCATCAAGCTTGTAGATTTTAACCTTTCCAACTGAGTATTAGCAAACCTTCTTAAAGAATGAGACTTGTGAAAAATCCTAAGTTATTTAGTCTCTCACTTTGGAAGTGGGGAGTCTGGAGACATTGATAGTAATCCTAATGGAATGAAGGTGCCCAAATAAATTTTAGCTATAAGGCCAATCCTTAACTGCTTACATGAATATAGCAGAGAAGCCAAGGAAAGGCCTCATTTGAATAGCCCCCTGCCACAAAACCCTTGCCAGCAAGTTCCAATATCAAGCTTTTTTGCTTTCCTCTTCTTTGCCCACATCTGCTAACCTTGTAGTGGGAATGCTTGAATAAAATGTCCATTCATTGCAGGGACAGTCCAGGGAGTGATCCATATATCAAAGGAACCAGTCTTGCAATAGACTGCCACTAAATCAGGGTACCTGCAGGCAGCATGACTGGGTGAAGCCCTTTGGTGCTCCCACCATTCTTCCTTCAAAGGTAAAAGATTCTAAATTACAAGATGAAATGCGATGAAGCCCAATAAAACACTCATTTTACCCTTCATGATTATTTTCCCTTTCTTTGGAGATACCTAATATTCAATTATGAACAAATACTTCTGCTCATTCATTTTGAGGTTACAATTGTTTTACTGTTCCCTGAGCATGAACTTTGCCTACCATTTAGATCATCAAGCACTGAATAATTATTTTTCCAAAAATCCAGTAGTACTAAACCATTTGTGTTTTAGAGAAAATTTTTTTTATAATTTATAAACAATTAGTTATTGTTTTACTTGCTCTACTGTGATTTTTGTTCACTCAATTGGAGCATTGAATAATACTGCTATAAAATTACAATAAACATTTTATATAAAAACTATAAAATATAGAATATTACATTATAGGTTTTTATGAGGTATCAGAATTCCCTGTGTATATGTGTCCATATTCCCTGAAAGTAGAGAAGTTGTTTCTTTCTTTCTGGTAGCTTCTGTGCCTACAACAGTGCTTGGCACACAGCAGGCACTAAATCAATATCTGATAAGTGACATGACAGATTCCAAGGACTCTGAAATGATTTTCTCCTGTTGGTATTACTGGTTATGTCTCTCATATAATGAGAAGGGAAGTTTTAAGAAGTTCCATGAGTATCCAAGGTCAATCAGCGGCAGACAGAAGCACATCTTAGATGACTTTTCTGATGTCCTGAGAGGGACCTTTCCATGACACTATCCTATTTCCCAGCAATCACCTGTTTTAACTTAATGGTGACAGAGTGAAATACCTACAGTGGCTGCAAACAATGTAATGAGTCTCAGAGCTGTGTCTATGTTGGAGATAGCTATAAAAGAGCTGCTTCCTGTAAACTTAGCTACCCAGATTAGTTACACTCTCTCATGAATATGGATATAAACATTTGGTTGTCAGATCAAATATTGCTAATTCCCCCAGACAGAAGAATCACTTTTTTGGTCTAGGAGAAAACTCTCCCCTTCCCACTTCTCTTGGCCCTTCACCAGTTTCCTCAAATCTTGTGCTCTTCGATGAGCCTAAGGATTTGAGGTGGAGGGAGATGGAAGGGAAACCAGAATTTCTTGCAGGCTACTTCTGTTTCCTACAACTCATATCTCCCCTAAGGCAGTAAAGCACAAAGTCATAAATGAGGGGAAGACAAAATTCCAGGGGGTGACAAGAGAATGCAGGAAGAAAAATAAAATTTATATCTCAGAACATTACCCAGCCATAAATATATATAAAGTATATTTACAAATCAGGAACAAATATAATTACCACAGCAAGAACACGAATAGAAAATTTACAAAATTAAGAAATATAAAATATGTCCCACTTCTATTTTCAAAATGATCAACTTTACTAGTAATTAAATACAAATTGAGGATACAACTCGAGATTATCATACTAAGTGAACTCAGAAAAACACCAGATGATATCACCTATATGTGGAATCTAAAATGTGACACAAATGAACTATCTATGAAAAGACTCACAGAGAACAGACATGTGGTTGCCAAGGGGAAGTGGGTGGGGGAGGGATGGACTGGGAGTTTGGGGTTAGTAGATGCCAACTATTACAAATAGAATGGATAAACAATAAGGTCCTACTGTATAGCACAGGGAACTATGTTCAGTATCCTGAGATAAACAATAATGGAAAATATAAAAAACAGTGTATATATATGTATAACTGAGTCGCTTTGCTGTACAGCAGAAATTAATACAACATTGTAAATCAACTATACTTCAATCAAACAACAACAAATTGAATCTTTTTAAAACTCTTATACTTGTAAAGATTAAAAAGTTTGATAATGACCTGTATTGGAGAGAGTACAAGGACATTCCTGTTAGAAGACTTCTCAAGGAAATATTAAAAATATTTTTGAAAAGTCTTCAAATTTTGCAGTTCTTTTGACCCAGAAATTCCATTTCTATTCTTTATCTATTGAAAGTAATCATGCAAACTGACAAAGATGGTTGTATAGAGATGTTCATTACAACAACCTGAATGCCCAATAACAGGAAATCGGTTTTAAATATGGACCACACCTTGCATCGGCGTCTTCTGCAACTGTTAGAAGTGATGCTAAGTTAAAAAAGAGGTTGATAAAATAGTATTGAATTCTACTGTCTGTATTTATACATATAGAAAGTCTGAAGAGCCATATAATCTGAATGATGGTTATTTCTTTTTGTTTTTAATAACTTTATTTATTTTTGGCTGAGTTGGGTCTTCATTGCTGTGTGCCAGCTTCTCATTGTAGAGCACGGGCTTTAGGTGTGTGGGCTTCAGTAGCTGTGGCTCGTGGGCTCTAGAGCACAGGCTCAGTAGTTGTGGTGCACGGGCTTAGTTGCCCCGCAGCGTAAGGACCAGGATTCAAACCTATGTCCCCCACATTGGCAGGCGGATTCTTAACCACTGTGTCACCAGGGAAGTCCCTGAATGGTGGTTATTTCTTAAAACTCCTTTTAGAGATTTTCTTCTCCTCTTTTTTAATTTGGTCATATTTCCTGTGATTTTTGAATATATATTACTTTTATAATTAGATACACATTAAACATTATGGTCATTTTCATTCTGGAAAGACATGGAAGAAAGGAGGCTGGGAAGAGGACGGAGAAGAATCTGTAGCGACATCCCCTAACTCAAAGATTTGGCAGCAAAGAGTGCTAATGTGGAAAAAGTAACAAGATCAGAATAAAAGACAAAATCCACAAAAGGACTTTGTCCTTTAATTCCCCTGAAGTTCTTCTCTATGCCTACGGTCCATTGGCCAGATGGTAAAATATTGTACTGTATCACTTCCACCTCAGATACACTCTTATCATTCAGCTGTTTTTCCTTCTTCGGCAGTTCCTCCAGGAGCCCAACCTCAGCTCCCCTTATGAATTTAAGTTCATAATTCCCAGAATTGCATATTATTTCTGTCCATGTCCTTTGCTCAGGATTTATACCTCTCTTACCTGTCAAAATGCATACATCCTGATGTCTGCTAAATACCAATTGATGCTAATGAGATAATACACTAACTATGACTCGGTAAAAATTTTTTCACAAACACTTTGTTATAAGGGTACATGTTAGGTGCTTGGGGAAAAATAAAGAAATAGCAAGCCTGGCTCTTATACCCAACTTTGGGAGACTATAAATAAGAACAACTAATTAATACCAGAGTTTTAAAAACTAACAACAATGTGAGCTACATCACAGAGCAATATGTGTTTAAGGGATCAGTGGTGTCAGATGAGTTGGAGATCATAAGACCTGAGTTTGAGACCCATGTCTGCCACTTTCTTGCTCAGTTAAGTTTTCTTAACTCCTAAAGGTCTCAGTTTCTTTGTCAATATATTAGATACTATAACTGTAATAGCTTCTTCACAAGATTTAAAGAGATCACGTATTTTTAAACATTGCATTCATGGATGTACAGCCATGGATGTTGCCCTTCAAACTCATTTACATTATCATACCCTATGTGATAGGCTGCCTGGTCTACCTCCATGTTAGGCCAACTCTGTTCACTTCTCCCTGCCTTGCAGAGACAACCTGCATTAAAACCAGGCAGGAGCAAGGCACTTGAGTCACAGAAGCAGCCACACATCTGGACTATCACATCTAGTTAGATACCATCACTGGGCCCTGGACCCTGGGAGATACTACTCATTTCTCTGAGCAATAAAAAATATCAGACTAAATAATTCAGTTGAGTGATATCAGACTAGATATTTCAGTTCAGGCAAACACCATGTGAACTTTATTTTTTAAATGTTCCCTTTAACCCATGGTCTCTCAGTGCCAAGAACTTCCCAGAAGTCATAGAGAAGGTAAAGAAGCATAATCCCTAGTTTATTTCTGCCTCAATTTAGATCAATAATTTTCAGACCAAAGGAAAGATTTGAAGTTATTTTGAGGGTTTGGGTCCTATCTTGTACTTTCCCACTTAATTTAACTTTGGCTTCAAAAAGACTCAGAAATCCCAAACATAAAATATTAGAAGAAGCTCTGATTCCTTTGAAAATGGCAAATCTCTCAAATAGTTGATGTGATGGTAGATCCACTGTTTCCTCCCCAACCTTTACTGAGGTATAATTGACAAATAAAAATTGTCTATGTTTAGGATGATGATTTTATATAAGTATACACTATGAAATCATTACCATAATCAAGCTAATTAACACCTCCATCACCTTACATTTGTGTGTGTGTGTGTGTGCGTGTGCATGCGTGTTAATAAGAACACTTAAGATCTATTGTCTTAGCAAATCAGGTGTATAATAGAGTATTGTTAACTATAATCACCATGCTGGACATTAGATTCCTAGAATTTATTCATTTTATAATTCAAAGTTTGTACCCTTGAATTTGAGAGAACATGGAGAATGGGGGCATCACCAGATAGGTAGAGACTGGCAAATAATACTTGAAAGAGAAAAAAAAGGCAAAATGCTGTAAATTACAGATTTTATAAGCTTGTAATATTCATAGCAGAATCCTGAAATTGTTTATGCAGTAGGTGATTTATGAGCCTTTAGCTTATAATCTTATGATCATTGACTTACTAAAATTAAGTCATATTGTGAATGTGGATGAGCTTGTAGACTTATTTTATGTAAGTCTATTAGAATGAGCAATAATGCTTTCTATGTATTTAACATTTGCTGATTTCCAAGGCACTTTCACAATGTTTCTTGAAATCTCATAACAGCCCCATAGGCTAGAAATGATATTTTGTTCCAATTTCATACAGGAGGAAACCGCCAAAAAGTGATTAAGTGTTATGAGGGAGCAAAGCTGGTGAATGGAAGAGCCAGAATGTTGACTTGAACTTGTGACTGCAGATCCAGTGTCCTGGCCACTACGATGTCATTTCCTCTCCAGTGGCCAAATTTACAGATGTGAAGATATTAGGGGGAATGTTTACTTCGTAATTTTTTGAATTGTTTAACAATGGGATGATTTGTTTTACAGACAAGCACAGTTCCCTTCAGTCCAAGAGTCAAATTAATAGTGAGGTGGCTGAGAAGTAGAACAAATAATTCTTATATTGGTAACCACTGAAGTCTCTGCATCTCTAAATTCTAAATTAGAAATTTCAGTTATGCTTCAATCAGTCAAGCTGACCAGATTTTTCCTGGACTTTTGCTATAGACTATAAATTGCTTAGTTTTTCAACCATTGTTAAATGAA
The DNA here is from genome assembly GCF_009873245.2 of Balaenoptera musculus. Lineage (NCBI taxonomy): Eukaryota > Metazoa > Chordata > Mammalia > Artiodactyla > Balaenopteridae > Balaenoptera > Balaenoptera musculus. The sequence goes on along the minus strand of NC_045800.1, from coordinate 36,561,865 downwards.
TTGGCACTAGAATGACTTCAACCTAAGTAATCACTAACAATTTCTATATAAGTATTAAATCTTTGTTTTCTGGCTTAATTCCTTCTTTTTCTGGTTTTCATCACTTTGGAGGTCATGATTTTGAAGACTGGTCATTATATTTCTGCATATTTTATGCAACTAATCATGATGCAAAGATAGACTGCGATCCACTTAAGGTATTTTGGTTTATTTGACCCTTATATCACCTCATAATTAAACAAATCCTTTATTTAAGGCTATTATTTTCTTAAATGATATGACCTTCTTTTCTAAATGCAAATAAGCAACAGGCACTTAAAAATCTTCAATATTTTTAGAATCCTGCTGAAAAAAAGCAGGTTGAAGTAAAGTTATTTTGATGTTATTTTTCACCCAGTCTTGTATCTCCATTACTACCACTGCACTCCCTGACACACACGTGTGCATGTGAACATGCTTGTGCCTGCATGTTGAGCGCACATGCACACACATGTCTGCACACACAGTTAAACAGTTCCATTCAAAGAAATTTGAAGATTTTGCCAGGAACCCATTTAAGGTCATACAGGATTTGGGCCTGGGCTTTTAAATTAGGCTAAATCACAAACCAACAGTCAGTGAAAATTAAGAATTAGTCCTCACAGATCCAGTCCTATGAATTTTCTTGGCCCTTTTCCCTTTTTTTGTTTAACCTCACTCGATTCCAATGAAAGCTGGCTCTGAATGTCTTCGGCTTCGCTCCCCATGTGGTAAGAAGCCCATTTGTCTGTTTCTGAATTTCAGTGCTCCCCAAGATATTGTTGTTTATCTGCCAGCCTTTCCATATCTAGCCATTCCGTTACCATCAAAAGCTGCTTTCCCAAGCCCCCCATGTCAGAGCCTGTGCCAGTCTTGCCCAATTTGAAGAAAGGAGACAGGAGGATCAAAGGGAGAAGACAACAGTGCTACCAAGTAAAGAATGATAGTTTGTCAAATCTTTTATTCCCAAGGCACACTGCATTCCTCCAGAAGTTTAGATGAGGTAACTGCGTGGAAGTCTTTAAACTATACCACGATCATGGGTTACTGATTATCACTGGAGAAAATTCCCCTGGGACAAGGGCTGCCACAGGCACTGCATTTCAACCACTCTTCAGGGACTCATTTTCCCTGAGAAAGCAAGTAAAGGAAAAATGTTGCTCATGTTCAGCTAACATGTCTATTTAAGAGGCAGTAAAATGCAGTAATGTCATTTTCCATGAGTCAAAAAATATTCATTAAAACTGCTGATTTACAAACATTCCATGGCAACATTAGAATATTTGGGAAAAAAAAAATGACAGTGTTTTAAAAATGATATTATGGTGCTACTAGGGAGAAGCTTCTCCTTTGACGACATACCTAAACAGCCCAGATTTAATTCTGAAGCTAAGAATCTGACTTATATTGCAAAACTACTCACCTACAGATACGATCAAAATTGAAAGTGACTTAGGTTACCAAAAGAAAGTGTCTTTAACCATAAGGCCTACCTTGACAGGACTGCCATGGGCCACTAATTCAAGCACTTGAGACTAATTTATTTGGCTTTAGAATTCTTATCTGTTAAAATGAAAATAAACCTGGTTTTATAGCATAATAAGTCAGATTTAATCAGTAATATCTTAAAGTGAATTAATTTATCAGGCCTTTTCTTAAATACACAAAAGCTTTGTATGACTGAAGTCTCTTATAATTCTGTCACAAAGAGTAAAAATAAAGAGAGGTGCAAAACACTGCAAGGGAGGGCCATGCATGGCAGATCCCTATAGAAGGGTACAGAGAAAAACAAAACAAAATTAAACAATAGGGATGAAGACTTCTGCTTCCTTAAAGATGGAGTAGACACTTTTTCCTAGTCCTCCAACTAAGTACAGCTAAAAATGATTGACCTTATATGTAAAACAAATGTAAGAAGACTCTGAATGGTAAAGTGAAGAAAGCAAACTGGCTAGGGGCTTAAGGAGTGACATAGTTTTCAGTTCCCAGGGGTTTTCTTTTTGACTCACATATCCCAAACTGGATGCTAGAGAAGCCAGTAACCAGGAAATGGCACTGGGAAGATACAAAAAAAGCCCCAAGGAAATAAGAGTCCTGGTCCTTTCTAGTCAAAGGACCAGGAAAGGAACAGCTTACCAAGATATAAAATTTTTAGCCAGCAGATGTTCTAGCCCAGTCAAACACTACAGAAAAAAGCAGTAGATCTCTCATCAGAAACTGTGGAGGCCAGAAGTAGCACAGGATTATGCAAGTGCTGAAAGAAAAGAACTGTCAATCCAGAATTCTATAACCAGTGAAAATATCCTTCATAAATGAAGGGAAAAATCAAGATATTCTCAGATGAAAGGAAAATAAGAGAATTTGTCACCAGCAGATCTACCCTAAAAAGAATGGCTAAGAAAATTCTCTAAACAGAAAGAAATAATAAAATAAGGAATTGCAGAACATCAGGAAGGAGGAAAGTACAATGAATAGAACAAAAATATAGGAAAATAATAATAGACTTTCTTCTCTTGAGTTTTCTAAATTATGTTTGTTCGTTGAAGCAGAATTAATATCACTAGCAAGTGGTTCTCCATGTATATATAAGAAATATTTAAGACAATTATTTTACAACTGTGAAGGGTAAATGGATGTAAAGGGGGGGAGATTTTTACACATCATTCAGACTGGTAAAATGTTAACACCAGTAGACTGTGGTAAGTTATGTGTGTGTAACTTAATACCTAGATCAACTACTAAAAAAGCTACACAAAGAGATACACTCAAAAACACTTCAAATAAATCAAATGGGAATCTAAAAATGGTCAAATAAACAACAGTGAAGAGAAAGAGAAGAGAAATATGAAAAGGAGAGAGCCTACCAAAAAATAGCATTTCTAAAACATCAATAATAATTACATTAAAAGTAATGGTCTAAATATACCAATTAAAAAATAGAGATTGGCAGTTGGTTAAAAAGAACAACTACAACTACAAGAGAAAACATGGCCTAACTATATGATTTCTATAAGAAACTCACCTTAAATATAAAAATATAGAGAGGCTGAAAATTTAAAAGATGGAAAGATATACCTTGCAAACACTAGTTAAAAAAAAAAAAAACAGTGATAGTTATATTAATATCAGACAAAAGGAAAGAAATTTACCAAGGACAGAGAGGGATATTATATAATGATGAAAGGATAAATTCACTAAGAAGACACAGTAATCCTAAATTTGTATGTACCAAATAAGAGATAGTCAAAACATGTAAAGTAAAAAATGATAGAACTAAAAGAAAAAAGAGAGAAATCCATAGATACAGTTGGAGACCCCAACATCCTTCTCTCAACTAGTGATGAAAAAACTGGACAGAGAATCATCAGAGGTATAGAAAAAACTCAAAAATATCATCAACCTATAGGAGCTAATCAACATTTATAGAATGCTCCATGCAACAACAGCAGATCATATAGGCACACCTTGGAGATTTTACAGGTTCGATTTCATACCACTACAAAAAAAAAAAAAAAAGTAGGGGCTTCCCTGGTGGCGCAGTGGTTGAGAATCTGCCTGCCAATGCAGGGGACACGGGTTCGAGCCCTGGTCTGGGAAGATCCCACATGCCACGGAGCAACTGGGCCCGTGAGCCACAATTACTGAGCCTGCGCGTCTGGAGCCTGTGCTCCGCAACAAGAGAGGCCGCGATGGTGAGAGGCCCGCGCACCGCGATGAAGAGTGGTCCCCACTTGCCGCAACTAGAGAAAGCCCTCACACAGAAACGAAGACTCAACACAGTCATAAATAAATAAATAAAAAGAACGTGAATTTCTAAAAAAAAAAAGTGAATATTGCAATAAAGCAAGTCACACAAAATTTTTGTTTTCCCAGTGCATATAAAAATTATGTTTACTCTATCTTGCAGTCTATTAAGTGTGCAATGGCATTATGTTTAAAAATAAAACAATGTACATACCTTCATTTAAAAATATTTTATTGCTAAAAAATGCTGGCCATCACCATAGCTTTCAGTGAGTTGTAGTAGTAACATCAAAGATCACTGATCTCAGATCACCTTAACAAATACAGTAATGAAAAGTATGAAACATTGTGAGAATTACTAAAATGTGACACAGAGACACAAAGTGAGCAAATGTTGTTGGAATGTGCCAAAAGACTTGCTCAATGCAGGATTGCCACAAACCTTTCATTTGTAGAAAACGCAATATCTGTAATGGGCAATAAAGTGAAGTGTGCTTAAACAAGGTATGTCGAACTTTCTATTCAAGTGCTCAGGGAACGTAGTCCAAGATAGACCATATCCTGAGCCATAAAACAAACCAAGACAAATTTAAAAGAATTAAAATCATACTGTGTTCTGACCACAGTGGAATCAAAGTAAAATGCAATAACTGAAAGATAACCAGAAAATCTCCAATTATTCAAGCATTTGGAAATAAAACAACACTTCTAAATAATGGGTCAAAGAGGAAATCTTAAGATATCTGTATAAACACGCAATGAAAATGAGAATACAACGTATCAAAATTTGTGGGACACAGCCAAACCAATACTCAGAGAGAAAATTATGGCAATAAATGCTTATATTAGAAAAAAATTAAAGGTCTCAAATCAATATTCTAAGCTCCTAACTCAAGAAATTAGAAAAAAAAGAACAGAATAAACCCAACACAAGAAAAAAGGAATGAAATAAAGAATGGAAATAAATACAAATGGATATAGAAAAACAGAGAAAATTAATGGGATGGAGGGGAAGGTGGTTCTTTGAAAAGAAGAACAAAATTGATCAGCCTCTAGTAATACTGGCAAAGAAAAAAAGAGTAAAGAAACAAACTACTAGTCTCAGGAATGAAACAGGCTATATCACTACAGACCCTATAGACATCAAAAGGATAATAAGGGAATACCATGAATAACTCTACACAGATAAATTTGACAATTAGATGAAATGTACCAATTTCTCAGAGTATAAACTGTTCAAAACTATGAAATTCATATGAAATATATAACACTAAAAATATATTACACAGATCATCTGAATTTGTAATTTGAAACTTCCTCCAAAAAAGAAATCGCCGGAGCCAGATGGTTTTGCTGAAGAATTCGACCAAATGTTTAAAGAGGAATTAACGCTGATTCTATGAAATTCTTCCAGAAAATTAGAGAAAAGGGGATACTTTCTAACTTCTTCCATGAGATAGGCATTCCCCTGGCATTAAACAAGACAAAGAACAAAAAAAAGAAAACCACAGAGTAATATCCTACATGGAGATAGATGCAAAATTTGTTACAAGATATTAGCAAATAGAGTTCAGTAACATATAAAAAATGATCAAATGGGGTTTAGAATAGGGAAGCAAGTCTCATTCAATATTTGAAAATCAATCAATATAATCCACCATATTAACAGGCTAAAAACAAAAAATCACATGATCATATTAATTGATAAAGAAAAAGTATTTGATAAAATTCAACACCTGGTCATGATAAAAACTATAAAAACTCTCAGAAATCCAGGAATAGGAGGGAACACCTCAACTTAATAAATAACAGAAAAAGCTTCAGGTTATTACCTTTGCTTCTTCTGAGTAACCTGCTATAGGGTTAATAGCAGGGTTCCAATGACATCCTCCTTAAACTTCAGACACCAGTCACAAGTTCAGGTTGTCACCTGTACTTCTGAGTGACTGGCTATGAATCAGAAGTTCGATAAATTTGCTAGAATGGCTTACAGAACTCAGAGAAACATTTTACTTACTAGATCACTGGTTTACCATAAAAGGATATAACTCAGGAACAGCCAGATGGAAGAGTTACATAGGGGAAGGGTGCAGAGCTTCCATGCTCTCTCCTAGTGCACCACTCCCCCTAGTCTCCGCATGTTCACCAACCTGGAAGCTCTCCAAATCCTGTCCTCTTGGGTTTTTAATGGGAGCTTCATTACATGGTCATGATTGATTAAATCATTGGCCATTTGTGATTGATTCAACCTCCAATCCCTCTCCTCTCCCAGGAGATTGGTGGCAGCCTCTCATTTAAGAGCGAGATGTTAAAAAGCTGACTGGATGAAAGAATTGGTGAATTGGCAAGCCACATTATGAATGAGGAGCTCTGGATCCAGCAGTTTTGTTGGATGTAGTTCCTGCATCTCCCAAGGGTTAGAACCTTTGCTCTCAGTTTGGTCGGTTTCTCCAAAGATACATTTCAGTCTTTTGCCCTGAGGTCAGAATCTTGGCTGCTAGTGTTCTGGGAGTCCAATGAGGTCTGGGTGTGGGGACAGGGTATCTCACCTTTCAGTATGGTTTTCATTCAATCCCCTTGTTTTCATATGGTGCCTCACTTTCCCCCTGCACCCCAACTGTATCTGCTGTTCCCAATAACATAGTGTGTAGCATTTCCACAGAGTAAACACCCTTTTCCCCCCAGTGGAGATGGGGAGGGTAACTGTCTTGGGGTGGACAGAGAACTTCTAAATAAATGGATAAACTCTTAGAAACATACAACATACTAAGACTTAATCATGAAGAAATAGAAAACCTTAACAGACCAATAACAAACAAGGAGTTTGAATCAGTAATCAAACATCTCCCAACAAAGCAAAGTCTAGGACCAGATGGTTTCACTGATGAATTCTTCTAAACGCTTAAAGAATTAATGCCATTCCTTCTCAAATGCTTTCAAAAGTTGAAGAAAAGAGAATACTTCCAAACTCATTTTACAAGGTCACCATTACCTTGATACCAAAGCCAGAAAAAGACTTTACAAGTAAAGAAAACTGCAGGTCACAATCTCTGATGAACATAGACACAGAAATCCTCAACAAAATACTAGCAAACTGAATTCAACCACATATTAAAATGATCATAAGAAAACGTGTACATTGCATCAGGATGTGGGAATCACCAACCCTGAAGATAATTTCCAGGTTTTTTTTAAGTTTATAAAGCCAAGCAAACTGTAAATTCTACTTCTTGAATATGTTAACCGAAGAATTTTTTAAATGTTCAGCACATTTTACAGTAGAGAATACTCAACAGATGCTGAGACATAAATGAGAAAAACAAAAAGATACAGACCTTTTAATAGAGTGAGAAGACATTTTTACAGCTTTTCACAGATAAGGAAACAAGCAGCCCCAGAGCTCTGACTCACCTCCGTTGAGACAGCTGGTTATTGGCCAAGCTGAAGCTAAAGCATGTGCTTCTTAGCTCTTATTCTAGACTTCTTTCCATTCTACCACTTTGAGCCTACAAAAATAGAGAAAAGTAACAGAAGAACATACTAGCAAACCGAATCCAACAATGCAATAAAAGGATCATACACCATGATCAAGTGGGATTTATCCCAGGGATGCAAGGTTTCTTCAATATATGCAAATTAATCAATGTGATACATCATATTAACAAACTGAAAAATAAAAACCATACGATCAACTCAATAGACGTAGAAAAAGCTTTTGACAAAACTCAACACCCATTTATGATAAAAACTTTCCAGAAAGTGGGCATAGAGGGTACCTACCTCAACATAATAAAGCTCATATATGACAAACCCACAGCAAACATCATTCTCAATGGTGAAAAATGGAAAGCATTTCCTCTAAGATCAGGAAGAAAACAAGGATGTCCACTCTCACCACTTTTATTCAACATAGTTTTGGAAGTCCTAGCCATGGCAATCAGAGAAGAAAAAGAAATAAAAGGAATCCAAATTGGAAAAGAAGAACTAAAACTGTCACTGTTTGTGGATGATATGATAGTATACATAGAAAAATCTTAAAAATACTACCAGAAAACTACTAGAGCTCAATGAATTTGATAAAGTTGCAGGATACAAAATTAATACATAGAAATCTCTTGCATTCCTATACACTAACAACAAAAGATCAGAAAGAGAAATTAAGGAAACAATCCCATTTACAATCCCATCAAAAAGAATAAAATACCTAGGAATAAACCTACCTAGGGAGGCAAAAGACCTGTACTCAGAAAACTATAAGATACTGATGAAAGAAATCAAAGATGACACAAATAAATGGAGAGACATACCATGTTCTTACACTGGAAGAATCAATATTGTGAAAATGACTATACTACCCAAAGCAATCTACAGATTCAATGCAATCTCTATCAAATTACCAATGGCATTTTTCACAGAATTAGAACACAAATTTTACAATTTGTATGGAGACACAAAAGACCCCAAATATCCAAAGCAATCTTAAGAAAAACAGAGCTGGAGAATCAGGCTCCCTGACTTCACTATACTACAAAGCTACAGTCATCAGAACAGTATGGTACTGGCACAAAAACAGAAATATAGATCAAGGGAACAGAATACAAAGTCCAGAGATAAACCCAAACACCTATGGTCACCTAATCTATGACAAAGGAGGGAAGAATATACAATGGAGAAAAGACAGTCTCTTCAATGAGTGGTGTTGGGAAAACTGGACAGCTACATGTAAAAGAATGAAATTAGAACACTCTCTAACCCCATACACAAAAATAAACTCAAAATGGATTAAAGACCTAAATGTAAGAACAGACACTATAAAACTCTTAGAGGAAAACATAGGCAGAACACTCTCTGACATAAATCGCAGCAAGATCTTTTTTGATCCACCTCCTGGAGTAATGAAAATTAAAAAAAAAATAAATGGGACATAATTAAACTTAAAAGCTTTTGCACAGCAAAAGAAACCATAAACAAAATGAAAAAACAACCCACAGAATGGGAGAAAATATTTGCAAACAAAATGAACAACAGGGGATTAATCTCCAAAATATACAAACAGCTCATGCAGCTCAATATCAAAAACACAAACAACCCAATCAAAAAATGGGCAGAAGCCCTAAATAGACATTTCTCCAAAGAAGATATACGGAGGGCCAAAAAGCACATGAAAAGATGCTCAACATCACTAATTATTAGAGAAATGCATATCAAAACTGTAATGAGGTATCACCTCACACCAGTCAGAATGGCCATCATCAAAAATATCTACAAACAACAAATGCTGGAGAGGGTGTGGAGAAAAGGGAACCCTCTTGCACTGTTGGTGGGAATGTAAATTGATACAGCCACTATGGAGAACAGTATGGAGGTTCCTTAAAAACTTGAAAATAAAACTACCATATGACCCAGCGATCCCACTCCTGGGCATATATCCATATAAATATCCATATATTTGAAAAGATACATGCACCGCAATGTTCATTGCAGCACTATTTACAATAGCCAAGACATGGAAGCAACCTAAATGTCCATCAACAGAGGAATGGATAAAGAAGATTTGGTACATATATACAATGGAATATTACTTAGCTATAAAAAAGAATGAAATAATGCCATTTGTAGCAACATGGATGGACCTACAGATTGTGATATTGAGTGAAGTAAATCAGACAGAGAAAGACACATATTATATGATATCACTTATATGTGGAATCTAAAAAATATGGTACAAATGAACTTATTTACAAAACAGAAATAGAGTCACAGATGTAGAAAACAAACTTATGGTTACCAGGAGGGAAAGTGGGGGCAGGGAGGGATAAATAGGGAGATTGGAATTGACACATACACACTACTATATATAAAATAGCTAACTAATAAGGACCTACTATACAGCACAGGGAACTCTTCTCAATACTCTAATAACCTATATTGGAAAAGAATCTAAAAAAGAGTGGATATATACATGTATAACTGATTGGTCTCTCAGTTGGTCTCTCAAATTGTGTGTGTACAGCACAAGATAAGACAACATTGTAAATCAACTATACTCCAAAATTAAAAAAAAAAAAAAAATAGAAACACAGAATATAGATATGCCCTAGACGGTATTCTTTTTTTCTTTTAAGTGCTCTTAACATATTTTTTTAAATAAATGTATTTATTTTATTTATTTTTATTTTTGGCTGCATTGGGTCTTTGCTGCTGTGCGTGGGCTTTCTCCGGTTGCAGCGAGCGGGGGCTACTCTTCGTGGCAGTGTGCGGGTTTCTCATTGAGGTGGCTTCTCTTGTTGCGGAGCACAGGCTCTAGGTGCGCGGGCTTCAGTAGTTGTGGCACCCGGGCTCAGTAGTTGTGGTGCACGGGCTTAGTTGCTCTGCGGCTCGTGGGGGTCTTCCCTGACCATGGCTCGAACCCGTGTCCCCTGCATTGGCAGGCGGATTCTTAACCACTGCGCCACCAGAGAAGCCCCTAGACGTTATTCTATAAGCTAAAAATCAAGGCTTTCTTCAAGATACGCCCAGAGCTAGTCCAAGTACACTGCCTGAAAGACGTGACTAGAAAGGAAGTCAAGGAAGGAGGGAGATGCAAATCATGCTAGGCATTAATTCTTTAAAATAACAGCAAAATATTAATTGTGGAAGAGGGAAGGACAGTTGTATACACTCTCCTGACTTGAGGGAAAAGAAGAAAAATGTGAAAGGTCTAGTTCATTATTTATTCATTCATTCAATAAAGATTTCTTCATAGCTACTATGTGGTATTGCAGAGCTGAGTCCTGGAAACATGATGGTAAACACAAAAGACATGTTCCTACCCTCCAAGAGCTTACAATCCAATAAAGGAGACACATGTTTAGCCTAGTAATAGCAAAATTGCAAGAACTATCTTAGAGAAAGTCGAGTGGATCGGGAGAAACTTCCCCAAGGAGTGATAGTAGAAGATCTGCTCAAGGGAGCGGTATTCATCTGAATCAAAGGGCTGAGTTAAGAGCCACGCAAGGAAGAGGAAAAGAGTATCTCAGATGAGGAAATCCCTCTGTTACCATCTCTCTTGACCTCTCTACAGACCCAACAGAATCGGTGCATCCTCCTTCTTGGACTGACTGACATCACCAGCCACCTCTTTTCAATCCTCTATGCAGGCTTAGCCTCTACTCAACATTTAAATGTTGCTCAGCCCCGCAGCCCTCTTCTCTGTCTACATTCTCTCACTTGGTGATTTATGCAGATCGCTAGTTTATTTCCAGGCCTGGTCTCACCACTGAGCTACAAACCAATGTGTCCAAACTCCTATTTCAAATCTCTGCCTGCTGTTCATTGGACATTTCAAACGTTACACGGCTTGCCTGGGGTTGCCCTCCACCTTTCTTCCATCTTCTCTGTTGAGTATACAAGCTCTACTGGCACACACTAACGTTAGCAAATGGGGCCAAGGTTGGTAAGGAGAGAAAGGAAGAAGTATTTAAGCTAAGACACAAGTATGAGTAGTATTTGGCTGTGCACAAAAGGAGAAAAACAATACTCCAAGCCAACGCTGATCTCTATTTTTACCTTATTTGGTCTCTTAACAATTATCCCATAAGGCACAGGTGATTTTTATTTTATTCTTTATTCTTTTATACATAGCCCAAATTTTTACAAAAGAATAAACTATGTCCATACTCAGTAATCAAGTAATCTTTTAAAAGAAAGATTTATGAACCTGGATCACTAGGAGAACATCACTAGTGATGCCAGTGAAGGCTCCCAGGATAGGGATTCATTTTTAGAGACTGGACTTGATTTTTCACGTTTCCTTCCCTCCATCTAGCCTGATGAGTATAGCAATGAAATCCTGCAGCAATTTGAATGAGTCATCACAAAAGCAAAAACAACAAGAAGGTTTTCTAACTTTTAAAAATTCCTAGTTATACATGTATGTGGAACCTAGAAAAATGGTACAGATGAACCGGGTTGCAGGGCAGAAGTTGAGACACAGATGTAGAGAACAAACATATGGACACCAAGGGGGGAAAACTGCGGTGGGGTGGAGATGGTGGTGTGCTGAATTGGGCGATTGGGATTGACATGTATACAGTGATGTGTATAAAATTGATGACTGATTAAAAAAAAAAATTCCTAGTTATATGGCCTTGCCTTCCAGTCAAAAGAATTCATTTTTTTAACCAAGCCACATCTCTCATTGACAGCTCTTTGTTGTAAATACAAAATACAGTAATGAAAAGAGTGAATAGTTCAATTCTCAGACTGATTTATAATGACAGTTTTCTGATACAGGGGGAATGAAAAATTGAGCAGATTCTGTGAGGTGAAAATTCCCAATTATGTTGTTTTCTTGTATTAATTAAACAGGTGCTAGGTAGTTTTCAGAGTAGCACTCTGAGACCTCTATTGTGCAGAATTTCTTACAGTTGTTAAGTACTATCCTCTTCTCAAGGAAAGTAATAATACAAATCTTGATTGAGCCTCTATAAGGTACAAAGTACAACTCTACTTGGACTCCCTTGAGGAGTCACAGACTAATCTTGAGGCACCTCACCTGTTTCACCAAATTTTCATTTGTTAAGAAAAATAATGTGCTTCAGAGGGCCTCCAATGTTTATCAAATATACTACTGGCAAAATTATTTCAAAATCTTAGCCCAATCTACCACTACCATCTTATTCCGTCATTCCCAAAAGAAAAATACTTTTACCGGGAATCATGTGCATAAAAGAAATGGTCCATATTTTTAGCCTAGTATTTGTGGTCTCCCAGAAACTGGATAATCTCATCCATGCCCATGGCTTAAACTAATCTAAGTTTGTGACTTCAAAACCTGCAGCTCTTGACAAAAGTTCACTTCTTAACTCCAGAATCTAAGAGCTAATCAATTTATCTTCTTAGTTATCTTGCCGATGCCTCAAAATCACCATGGTGAAAACAGAACTTGTTATCCTGAATGAAACCATTCTCTCATTTACATCCTCTGCTTCTTTGAATGAGAATCTAATACCTCAAACCAGAAGCCAAGAAATTACCCTGGAGTCTTTCTTTTTTCCTTACCCTTCATATTCAGTTCATCAGCAAGTTCTTTGAATTCTTCTACCTAAATACAGCTAGAATCCTTCTTGCCTCTCCATTACCAACTCTGCTGCCTCACTTCAGGCCCTCATCATATCTCATCTGAACAATTTATACAGCTATACAAATAGCTGTTTTTCTTCTACGTGTCCATCCTTCCCATCAGACAGTCATACTGTCATGGGAGTCTGCACTCCATACTGTCATGGGATTTATCTAATTCATGACTCTGATCACATCACTACCATTGTCAACATTCATAATGGCTCCTCATCACTACAGAATATTATCTAAACTCCTTCACGTGGCTTACAAGACCTTTTTTGACCTGACTTCCTGTCTCCTCTCTCAGCAGTCTTTTTTTTTTTTTTTAATTTCTTTATTGGAGTGTAATTGCTTTACAATGGTGTGTTAGTTTCTGCTTTATAACAAAGTGAATCAGCTATACGCATATATATATCCCCATATCTCCTCCCTCTTGCGTCTCCCTCCCACCCTCCCTATCCCACCCCTCTAGGTGGTCACAAAGCACCGAGCTGATCTCCCTGTGCTATGGGGCTGCTTCCCACTAGCTATCTATTTTACATTTGGTAGTGTATATATGTCCATGCCACTCTCTCACTTCGTCCCAGCTTACCTTTCCCCTCCCCGTGACCTCAAGTCCTATATGACCCTAAACACTTTGTTTTCCAGTTCTTAGAAAATGCCTTTGCTCACTCTTATCTCCAGGCCTGTGCACACTTGGATTGTTCTTTGCACAGAATCCTGACCCCTTCTTGTCCATCCATAAAACTATCACTTATAATTTAAGTCTTAAACTCAATATCTGCTCTATAAATTTTTCTTGACTCCTGATATCTTAGAATCTCCTTTCCCTCTACACATTGAATATATTTAAAATACATAATTGTCCCTTCATAATATTTTTTTCTGTATTTATCTATCTTCTATTAGGTTATACCTTCTTTGAAGTTAAGATTTTTGTTTATACAACTTTGCACCTTCATCACTGTGTTAGACAGAGTCAGAGGCAGTATTCTGAAGAAATTGACTCAAATGAATGTATACATGCCAATATGGGTGAGGCTGACTTGGAAAAAAAAAAGAGTTATTTTTACTTCAACAGCTTTTCAACACTACCACCTATTATGCCAATAGCCTAAGTTGCTTTGGAAATTTGATGTCTGAATCTTGTCTCTTGGATAAATTCCTTAAAGGCAGTTTTGTGACGTTTCCTGTAAAAACGGGCAGGGTTAGAGTGGGAAGAACAGATGTGGAATGCAAAGATGGATTCTCCTTTGATCACCTTTAGAGTCCCTTTCAGTCTGTCATGTGTGGGTCTCTGTCAAGTACCAATGCAGATGTGTGTTATTATTGATGAGTTATTTCAGACCATTTATCAGGCACACAGCTCGACTGGATTTCCTAAACATTATGAGGAAAGTAAGAACTGAGTGAGGAAAATGACATGAAGCAAATCTTCATCCTCTTGTGAAGGTAAGAACCAACCCAGGGTTTACAATGCATCAGCTTACAAAATTGGAATGCTCTTTTTTTCTATCTTTACACTGGAGATTTGCCCACTGCAGACCAAGTTCAGCCTCGGAAGAGAGGACAGTGCCAAAGGACTGGAAATAGGAAATGTGCCCAACACAGAGAGGCTTCCAAACTCATTTGAACAAGACCAAAAATGAAAATATAAAATGACATAGAATCAAGGAGAAAGTGGCCCATACCCTTTGTTTCATCAGGCCAGAGGGTCCATAATTTCTTTGTTCAACTTCCACATTTTTTTTTCTAAGATGTCACATGTAGAATCAGATACTGTTAGTGTTAGAAGAGATCTTAGACACCATGCAGCTGGGTGCTTCTCAAATGGTGATCCCCAGTGCCTTTGGATTCTGATGTGACACCTCAGGGACCAAACTGGGGAGAGCAAGATCCAGCTTCCCTGCCTTGCTTCAACTCAAGCAGCAGTTCTCTTCTCTGTTTCATTTGTTTGTTTAATAATGAAATTCCACAGAATGTAAATTGGTGCAGCCACCATGGAAAACAGTACAGAGGGTCCTCAAAAAACTAAATATAGAGTTGCCATATGATCCAGCAATCCCACTCCTGGGCATATATCCTGACAAAACTATAATTCAAAAAGATACATGCACTCCTATGTTCATAGCAGCACAATTCACACTAGCCAAGACATGGCAACAACTTAAATGTTCATTGACAGATAAGTGGATAAAGATGTGGTACATATATACAATGGAATACTACTCAGCCATAAAAAAAGAATGAAATAATGCCATTTGCAGCATCACAGATGGACCTAGAGGTTATCATACTAAGTGAAGTAAGTCAGATAAAGACAAATGCCATCTGATATCACTTATATGTGGAATCTAAAGTATGACACAAATGAATTTATCCATGAAACAGAAACAGACTCACAGACATAGAGAACAGACTTGTGGTTGCCAAGGGGGAGGGGTGGTGGGGGAGGGGTCGATTGAGAGTTAGGGATTAGTAGATGCAAACTATTACATATAGAATGGATGGACAACAAGGTCCTACTGTATAGCACAGTATACAGTATACTATATTCAATATCCTGTGATAAACCATAATGGAAAAAATATGAAAGAGTATATATATATAACTGAATCACTTTACTGTACAGCAGAAATTAACACAACGTTGTAAATCAACTATACTTCAGCAAAATAAATTTTTAAAAATGGAATCCCACACAAGGTTTCAGTTGGTAGGAATAAAAGAATTCTGTTTAAAAGTTTAAAATACTCTGATTTACACCAACTCCCTTGATTGATTGATTGATTAACATCTTTATTGGAGTATAATTGCTTTACAATGTTGTGTTAGTTTCTGCTGTATAACAAAGTGAATCAGCTATATGTATACGTATATCCCCATACTCCCTTGATTTATAGATGAGGAATCTGAGGTTCAGAAAGGTTAAGTGATTGATCAAGTTAGTAATAGATGACTAGGACCTGCTCAGATTTTCTAATGTCCATTAACATGGAGGTAGTATCCCTGGACATGAGTTTTAGAGCCCAGGTACCTGAATTCATACCCTGTCACTGTCACCTGACTTTGGGCAAGAAACTTGTCCTTTCTGGGCATCAGTCCTCATCTGAAAAGTGGGGTTCATATTGGTACATGCCTCACACAATTGTTTTGAGTAAATGTGTTAATATACAGAAAGTGTCCGGTACTCCAGCCTCCATCTTTAACATTTTTCATTTATAAGGACACTGGTGATTACATTGAGCTCACTGAGATAATTTAGGATAATCTATCTCAGTATTCTAAACTTATCACCTGTGCAAAGGCCCTTTTACCATGTATGGTGATATATTCACAGATTCTGGGGATTTGAACATGGACATATCTGGGGAACCATTATTCTGTGTATCATAGGCAAGTATGCAAAAATATGCATAATATGCAAAACGGCTTTGTATAAGAGAAGAGGGAATGATGTGCACTGCATATGTCTTACCTAAAGTCAATCATACTTTTAAAAAATACTAGACTAGCCAAACTAATACAACCCAGACCTGACTTGGTGTTAGGTGGCTGGTTTGGGATCCCTGCCCTACGACGTTCCACTGTTTGGTTAGACCAGGTCTACATGATATAAAGCAAGGAAAGATGGTGACTGCCTGAGTCTGTGCTATGTAAGAACCCTGGATAATTCAAGATATTTTTCTCATAATGAAACAAAATGATGAATTTCCATCCAAATTCATGCAATCTGCTTCCTATAAGCTTTAAATACCTGGTTGTGGGAAATGACCCATTTTTATCTCCCTCTGTTGACTATTTCAAATTAAACTCTTTAGCAGCCAATAACAACAGGCATCATACCAACAGGTGTTTCATCCTACACTCCTATTTATGTCTCTTTTTTAGCCTTTACACCTGGTTGACTTGGAGATCCTCCAGGGATGGCATCTGTTATCACCGTCTCCCTTGAAATCCAGGTCCATGGTGTTGATCTGCAAATGTTGATGAAAACCCAAAATGTACTTGTCTCCTGGCTTTGCCACCATATGCCAAACCAAATTACATTTTACAGTTGGCAGTGAAAGAAATGAAGAAATAGTCAAAGACATCTTCCTTGGCACCACTGGGGAGGTAAAATATAAAACCTTCCTCCTTATCTCCTTTACCACGTCTGATTGTTATAATAATTGCTAACATAGGAAGTGGCTTTTTAAAATGAGCACTAGAGGCTCTTCTCCTGAACCCATATCCCAGTTGCTAAAATGAAGGTTTGTTTTCAAGCATGAGAAACAAGAGAGTGTCCTTGAGGTGATGACATTGAAGGAAGGGTGAGCAAGAAATAACACGTAGGGAGAAGAGAGATGAAAGTAAGAAAAGTAGAAGTTGAAGTTATCATCTATTCATATGTATGACTGAGCGGGCATGTGGGAAAACAACTAGTGGATGATTATTAAAAGTCTTAGATAAAAGAAGGAAAAGGCTTGTCTTAGTCCCTTTCTGGTTACTAACTAGGTGAAAGAGTGCTAAAGGTAAGAGTCTAGAGCCCGTGGAGGCATTACTTTACTGAACTTTAGTTTATAAGTCATTATTTATCCAATAGATGGAAAGAAACAATTCTCGTCATATGTCATGTTTTAGAAAGGAAGCAAACTCCTAACCATTGAGTCTCAATCCAATGAATCAGTTCTTTTGCCACTAAAGCTACATCAGTGTGGACACTAAGACCAAGTGGAGAAGACACTGGTATAAATGAAGGTTAGGCAGTTTTTAAACTTAGATCGTGTATACATTTCCTACTGCTGTTGTAACAAGCTACCACAAACCTAGTGGTATGAAACAACACAAATGTATTATCTTATATTTCTGGAGGTCAGAGGTCTGAAATGAGTTTTATGAGCCCAAAATCGAAATATGGGTGAGGCTGCATTCCTTCTGGAGACTCTAAGGGAGAATCTGTTTTCTTGCTTTTCCTTCTAGAGATCACCTGCATTCCTTCACTGTGGCTCCTTTCCCTGTCTTCAAAGTGCATTGTTACTCCAATCTCTGCTTCTGTTATCATATCTCCTTTTTATAACTTGGACCCTCTTGTCTCTATTAAGACCCTTGTGATTACATTGGGGACACCAGATAATGCAGGATAATCTCCCTATCGCAAGATCCTTAATTTAATCACATCTGCAAAGTCTCTTTTCCCAGGTGAGGTGACATGCTCACAAGTTCTGAGGATTAGAATGTAGATATCTTTTGGGGCACCATTATTCAGTCTAGAACTGACAAATTTGTCAATAAAGGCTTTATTCCAGAAGCTATAAACCCAAAATCCACAGAAGGCAGGTAGATAACAAATGAATGAAACAGACCAAAAATGGTAAAAGGGAGGTGAACTGGAAAATGAATAGAATTCTAAAGCTTTCAAAATGTTTAAAACCATATGTAATTACTGAGTGGGTGAAACAAAACATGTCTCTGGTTCCTGCCTGCCTATTTGCAACCATTGTTTTAAACCAAATATTTACTCTGTTCTCCAAGAGCCTCTTTTGCCCAAACAAGAGAGACCCCTTCTGTTAAAATAGCCACGTGTACTCTACAGCCAATTCCACACTGATATGAATATATAAAAGGCTAAAATACAAGAATATGCTGAAAAGAAAAATGAGGTTAGAACCTGTGTTAGCTGAGATCCACTGAGGACTAATTGGAAGAAATAGGCCAGGAAGGAAGCTGACGATTGCAGGAAATAATGGGATATATAAAAAAGATGGTGACCCTGTTCCCAGCAGGCTCAGAAGAGTTCTCTGGCTTGGAGGCAGATGAGAGCCTGCTAAGTAATCTGCAAGGATTGATGGCCCATAAGTTTGAAAGTAGCATTGTAGCACTATGACATTATAGCACAAGTTCCAAGGATACAGGCAAAGAGTAGCAATGCTGTGTTTCTGCTGGACTTTATCTTAGAGGGTTTCTGCCAACTCCTGAGGTTTGGTGTGTGTTTTAAGGGCACAGGGGAGCGAAGTATGGTACATAACTTTGTGAAGATGTGTTGAGTATTTGACCATGGTAAGAACTTAATTCATCATCTCTTATGGAATTCCAGGTTACAGACACTCTGAAGTCTGCACCAAAATCGGAATATATGTCAAAGTTTTATATAGGTTTAGATCAAAGATCATCAAGAAATAATCCTGGGAGATTCAGTTCCCATGTTCAGATACGCAGCATTTAATAGATGTAATGTATACCAGGGAGGAACAAAAAGATGTATAGTTGGTCAAGGAAGACAACTGCGGCAGCTCACACATAAGGGGGGCAGCAGAATTCAATTAGAATTCATATGGGGAGGGCAACACGTCCTTTTATTTAAAAACCAAAGTAAGCAAACAAACAAGTACATGGACGTTTGGTTATGAAAGGGAAGGCCCTATGCTTGTCTAGAAAGAAGAAGTTGAGACAAAGAAAGATAAACTTACTTGCACACAAAATATAACAGAAATGTAAGTGTGTGTGAGAAAGATGGAAGAAAGAAGAGAGTGACATGCAGAGAGACAAAGATGCAGAGAGACAAAGATGCAGAGAGACAAAGATGCAGAGAGACAAAGACTGAGAAATTGCTTTAGTGAATGATTTGTATTCAGTAGGGGTGAAATTTTAACTTAGCTTTTTCTGTTGTTCTATGCCACTGCCTTCTGACAAGTTTTGTCAATCATTTTCTTGCCTCTGGATGAAATCTCAAAAACATAAAATAGCTTTTCTTGTCACTCTCACATATAAGTAAATAGTCTTAATATAAAAGCCCCGTTTAGTCTGGCCTAATATCAAAGCCTATTTTCCTGCGTGAGTCCAATCTACTTCCCTACCATCTTGCATCTTGGGCTGATTGAGGCTCGGAGAGTTGCAGTGGGGGAGGGGAGCTGGACCAACTTCTGCACTTTGCCCTTGTTCTCATTTTTCTTTTTCCCACTAGACAGTCTCTGGTTTTTCCAGGGCTCCAGAGGAGAGAGATGAGGATGAAAAGATTTACTTGAATGGTATGGTTGCCCTTGACATTGGTGACCACTGAGAGAGCAGCCCCTTTCCTCCCTTTCCTCTCTCATTCGTGGTCTCTCACTGGAACTCATGTGGAATCTTCAGAAACCTCAATTACTGTACACTTCTCACCTGCTGTTCCCTTGTCACAGGAGATACCACCTCTAGCTGGTTGCTTATGACCCTCCTCACAGCTCTAGCATCCAGTGCTTTACCCCACAGATATCCCCCATCATGGGGTTCCCATACCCTCCAGGAGATCCTTCAGGGCAGGATCTTTCAAGATGGTCCATTTTCAGCTCCTACATCAATTTACATCTTGTCCACGTCTAGACAAGCAGACCATCTTGAATGCAGCCCTGTGTCTTTGCTCTCCTGCTACAAATAGTTCCCCTTAAGCTCTTTCCTTTATAATATTTAGGTATAAATCAGGTTCCTAAATATCAGCAGACACAGGTCAAGCTCTCCAGGTGGTAATCTAAAGCATCCCTCAGGAGATATGAGGCCAGAGTTAAACACCCCTCTACTCATCTCTCCTATACCTTCCTGCAGTTACCCACAATCTTTGCATGCCCTGTACAGATGATCTGGTAGCTACTGTTCTCAGCCTTTGGAATCCCTTCTAGAACTCCTAGATAGAGGGAAAAGCCACAGTTAATATCCTGTTAGAGAGATAGCATGAACCTGGATATCTCTCTCTCTCTCTCGTTACCCATCTCTGTCTCTCTCTCTCTCTCTAGATATACATATCTAGGTAGTGGTTAGTTAGCTGAGAAATAAGGAATTGGAGCCCTAGAATTCAAGGAAGAAAGGTGAAGGTAGAGCAGGAGTTTCTTGCAACAGACCAACGGACAGGTACTACGAGAGAGCACTGATTAATAACGGTGGGGAGGCAAGAAAGTTTTAGAAGAGTGATGACTGGTATTTGATTTTTAGTTGTTTGTGGATCTGAGCAGAAATGCCCTCCACTATCCCTAAATCTTCAGGGCAATTCTGTTACCCTATTAGCATAGAATTAGTATGGCACTGCTTTGGATAACAAAGGAGGGAGTTTTCATTTCCACTTAGAAGAGAAGGGATAAGACAGAATTGGAGCAGGCAACGTCCATGGTGAAGTGAAGGTAGGAAGTTCGCAGTGATCCAAAGCAGGAAATTATACATAATTTTAGGCCAGAGTTAGCCTCTCTTCTTGGGAACCTGCAGAAATACTGAGTCTTGGACTTCTCTTGGTTATTTAAGTTGGAAGCTTGAATTATTTCATGTGAATGTCAAATAAATTACCTTCAAAAGGCTGGATAGCTTGGAGGTATTCAGGATACATATGACTAATGTAGCATTCCCTATCTTTTAAACTTTCTAATGTAAATTTGAGGTAAGAATGTTTAATCAAACTCCAAAATCTTTCACAATTATTGAATAATAGTAATAGAGCAATAGGGCTTCCCTGGTGGTGCAGTGGTTGAGAATCTGCCTGCCAATGCAGGGGACACGGGTTCGAGCCCTGGTCTGGGAAGATCCCACATGCCGCGGAGCTACTAGGCCCGTGAGCCACAACTACTGAGCCTGTGCGTCTGGAGCCTGTGCTCCGAAACAAGAAAGGCCGCGATAGTGAGAGGCCCGCGCACGGCGATGAAGAGTGGCCCCCACTCGCCGCAACTAGAGAAAGCCCTCGCACAGAAACAAAGACCCAACACAGCCATAAATAGATAAAAAAAAAAAAAAAGAAAAGAAATACAGCAATAGAGAAACACTCCAAGGACTTAAATACCTGAAATAACCCAAGCACGAGCCATGCACCTACTAGCACAAATCTTACCTACTTCACCAACAGTGGGAGAGTTTCGAGGATTAGACTTGACAATTGTCCCTCCTCTTTTAAGCCTCTATAATTTTAGTGATTTATTCTATGACCTCTCACTTCCATTGCCTCCAAGTTTCCTAATTCAGATCACATGCTTCCAGTCTCACTTTGAGGACGAGAAAGCGATTAAGATCAGACAGAAGTAGAGGACAGGAAAATAACTGGTTTTCCCAGGACTCCAGAAGTCTCGAGTGGAGGTCTTGCTATGGGCTAAAGGGCAGTATACAAAGATGAGTTTGCTGCTTGTCCTGGTTTGCCATGTGAGGGCCAGCCATGCTTGGCTGAGCTGCAGGGGTTTCTCCCTGTCTGCCAAGGTTTTCTACCTCCTGATATTCCAAGGCCCTTGTAGGTCGACTCATTAAAACCACACGAGAATAGCTCACAACACTCAGGCTCACCCAAGGCTGATTTGTAAACCAGAAAATCACTTTGCTAATTCACAGTGATTCAGATTCAGCTACCATTTGTTTCGAGTATGCTATGTGTCAAACACTGAGCTTGAGGCCTTCTTACCCATGATTTCATTTAATCCTCCTGTCAATGGTCAGTAGATGACCCCAGAGGGAAGCAATTTAGAAAAATGAATTAAGTTTAAAGAGTCTCTTGGAAGTACGGTATCAAAGCACAGAGAACTAGATGATCTGTGGAATTAATCTTGAAGTAGAAGGATGCTCTTGAATCTTTGCTGTTGTAAATTCCTGCTTATGAAGCCAGTCTCAGTAAGGAAACCCAGACCCTGCCCCATTGGCAGTGCTGGACCCTCACTGACCAAAGCTTTCTCCTACTCTTTTCAACATTTCCTGCTGACACTTTTTGTCTCCCTACAATATCTTATTCCCTCACAATCAGAGTACCTCTGTAGAAGGCATCTAGGTACAGATACACAGATAATAGAGTATCCCCCATCTCCTAAATAGATGCAAACTCTTTCTTGAATCTGACTTATCTCACCTTCCACCATAGCAGACTTGGCAATGTGCCTCCCGAGTAAATCTCTAGAGCCTTTCTACTCCTATGCTGAGAGTGTAGAAGGTCTTCCGTGTCCTCTCTATGGCTCTAGGCATGGCATGAAGGAGTGGGAGGGAGGAGGAACAGAGATAGAAGAGACTCAAACTTTTAAGGTTGTAATCATGTAAAAGAACTGTCTCTGTATAGAAGTCTGGTATTTTAAATTAATTAGTTTATTTAAGCATTTATGCAGTGCCATGCTCTTGGTACACAGAGATGAATAAGTCACTCTACTCTCAAAGAACATATTGTCCAGTGGGGAACATAAGCTCATAAAGAAATAATTTCAATGCAGTGAGCTAAAGGTTAATTGAAGTATAAACATGGTACCACCAGAGAATTGAGGTTTGGAAAATTGTGTCTACATGGTCAGGGAAGGGCTCACAGCTAAGGTGACATTTGAGCAGTTTTAAATGGAGAACAGAAATTCACTGGACAGGAAGAAGGGCAGTGGAGGAGGGTGTGAGAGGAAAGTTTAGGGGAGGGCATTTCACGTAGAAGGAACAGAGCCATAAGACAGCATAGGAGTTTTGAGAAATGATATGAGATACCTGGTATGCCTACAGCAATTTATATGAGTGGAAATGAGACTGAGAGTTAGGCAGGGTCAAGTCAAAATTGACTCCTATTGTTAAGATTTTAAGTTTGAATTGCATTCAGTAGCCACTATGTATAAAATTGAAGCAATGTAATGTCAAGAACATATTTGTGTTTTTAAAAGACAGATTTAATAGTATTATGATTTGTGGAAGTTATTGTTTGGTAACTCCTAAGTAAAATTAATATATGAATGATGATATTTTGTTTTAGGGAAGTATATTATTCTAACCCAGTGTTTCATAATTTTTTATAATATTGTAAATAATTACTTTGCAATGTATTTTTTCCCCTTATTGTAGTCTTTCCTGATACATTTTAAAATATAGTATATAGCTCTGGTGTGGTGAGAAGAGGGCTGAATCTGGAGTCAGGAAACTTGGCTCTGAGACCCTACTCTTCCTCTTTCTATTATTATCATTATTATCATCATTATCATTTATTATTATCTGGCTGCACCAAATAATACACACGACTTGTGGGATTTTAGTTCCCCAACCAGGGATCGAACCCGGGCCCTTGGAAGTGAGAGCACAGAGTCTTAACCACTGGACCGCTAGGGAATTCCCTCTTCCTCTTTCTAGCTGTGTAACCTCACACACTTAACTGCTCTGAGACTCAATTTCCTCATTAGTGAAATGAAGATATCGATACCCACCTTCTGGTTTGTTGCAAAGATTCAATTACAAACAAGTAACATAGCCCTTGGACCTAAAATGTCCCCCAGGACTCATCCCTAGGGTTTCCAATTCATGAAATCTAGGATGCATTTAGATGATATTTAACAGACACTGCTGATCCTAAACTGGCAAACTTATATTTCTGCCTTTCTTTTCTGAATGAGAGCACTGAGGCTCAGAGAATGGAAACTAGTGATAGAGTTAAAACTAAAGTCTGGACCCTAAAATTTCACTTTTATAATTCAGAAATGGTCCTCTGGGATGGCTTCATCAACAGCAAGCCAAAACCTCATTCAAAATTAAAACTTATATGAAAGTGAATTAATACATATGGAAAGAAATTCTATTCCTTGATCCAAATGTGACTGGTTTGCTATTTAAATAAGAGAAACTCTGATGGTTAGAAGATAACATGTATTCTAACTTCTTCCCCTCTGAATGAAAAAAATTAGATCTCTTTCTTACTCACCACAAACTATACTGTAAGCTGATAACCAGTTCTGGTGTCATCCACTGATCAAAGATCGATTTACCGGAAATTAAAGAAGAATCTTGATTGAATAATAATCTCACTCAACAGAAATATATGCAATCCTGTCTTAACCCATATGCACTAAAAAAAAAAAAAAAAAGTACTTTCTGATTGAGTTTTCAGTAGCAAGACTCTAGATAAAGCTATCAAATATAAGTAGAAAAAAAGAAAAAATTTTGAACAAGTGAACAGAACCTCGTTTATCAAAAACAGACTTGGTGTTTTTTAATTGATTAGAATGCCAAGATTAAATTGAATAGAATAAGTGAGTCTAAATGAAACCATTCAGGTGGAAAGGGGAAATTTCTTTGATAGAACTATAATAAAAATTCAAAGTAAGAAGTCCCATTTCAGAGAAAATGGTAGGTTAGATTATCAAACTGATCCCTTTGCTGAAGAAAATCTAAAAATACTGGGTAAAATGTACTTTTTTAAAACTCCTCAAGAGTACAGAACAGTTGAGAAGATAGCATTAGCTGTTCAAATACTAAGGAAAAGCATGAAATCCTAAGTGTAAGTGGAGCACTCAAGCTGCTTTTGTTCCTACAGCATTTACCAAATTTGGCAAAATTAAACTCCAGATTCAACAATGTTATACAGTAAAAAACGAAAGAAGTCAAACCTAGAGCTTTCCCATGGTAAAGAGACTAGTAGGAGACCCACTTAATATTAAGATGGAAACTCAGAGAAGTAACATCCCAGGTAAAGATGAACCAGAATAGATATGTGCCCTAGTCGTGAAAAGACACTCAACATCACGAATTATTAGAGAAATGTCAATCAAAACTACTATAAGGTACCACCTCACACCAGTCAGAATGGCCATCATTAAAAAATCTACAACTAACAAATGCTAGAGAGGGTGTGGAGAAAAGGGAAACCTCCTGTACTGTTGATGGGAATGTAAATTAGTGCAGCCATTTTGGAAAACAGTATGGAGGGTTCCCAAAAATCTAAAAATAAGGGTTGCCATCTGATCCAGCAATTCTACTCCTGGGCATATATCTGGACAAAACTATAATTCAAAAAGATGAATGCACCCTTATGTTCACAGCAGCACTATTCACACTAGCCAAGACATGGAAACAACCTAAATGTCCATCAACAGATGAATGGATAAAGAAGATGTGGTATATGATGCATACAATGGAATACTACTTAGCCATATAAAGAATGAAATAATGCCTTTTGCAGCAACATGGATGGACCTAGCAATTACCATACTAAGTGAAGTAAGTCAAAAAGCGAAAGACAGATACCATCTGTTATCACTTATATGTAGAATCTAAATTATGACACAAATGAACTTATATATGAAACAGACACACAGACATAGAGAACAGACTTATGGTTTTCAAGGGAGAGGGGGCAGGGGAGGGATGGATTGGGAGTTTGGGTTTAGCAGATACAAACCATTATTTATGGAATGGATAAACAACAAGGTCCTACTGTGTAGCACAGGGAACTATATTCAATTTCCTGTGACAAACCATAATGGAAAAGAATATGAAGAAGAATGTATATATATGTATAACCGAATCACTTTGCTGTACAGCAGAAATTAACACAACACTGTAAATCAACTATACTTCAGTAAAATAAATTTAAGAAAATATGTGCCCTATTTCCTACCACCCAATTGCAAAGAAAGTTGTGCTGCAGAGAAGGGGAAAAAAACTAATCAAAAACAAAAATAAACAAAAACACTAGAAAAGAAAAAAACCATAAATCTCTTGTTAGAGACAGTTATTTCCTGAAGATTGAAATGAATGTCATCTCAGTTTCCTTATCTCTGTGATTTGGAATCTATGGCCTTTCCCGTTAGAGAGGTTAGCACATTCCAGACATTCCGTATCAGCAGATTCACATCTATAAATCATAAAACTTTGTCATAAAGAAAAATCCCTCAAAAAGTGATCCCAGAGTAGAAATGTCCCCAGAGATCTGCCAGAAGTGAAAACAAATCCTCTCTGGAAGGAGTCTTTGTACTAAGCCTCTGAGTATTATTACAAATAGATATTTTCAAGGACAAAAAGTAAATGGAGGAATGGATTACAAATGACCATGAGGAAACCTTCTGGGGTCATAGAAATATTGATCTGATTGCAGTGATGATTTTATGGGTGTGTCTGTGTGTCAAAATTCATCAGTTGTGCATTTTAACCTATGAAGTTCATTGTATGTCAATTATAACTCAATAAAGATTAAAAAGCAACAACAGCAAAAAAACAAAAACAGGTATAGAAGATAAAGGGGTTGCAGCAGAGGACAAGTGATGGAATTATTTGGTCACACTAAGTTACCCATCACTGGAAAGCTTTTTTAAAAAAGTATGAACGAAAATCGTCCAGGCATTTCAGAGACAGTTATTTTCTAAAGATTGAACTGAATGTCATCTCAGGTCCTTTATCTCTGTGATTTGGAATCTATGGCCTTTATCATAGAGGTCGACACATTCCAGACATTCTATATCCCAGATAAGAGATTTCACATGAATATTTTTTAAAACACCAGGTACTTTTATGATTCTGCTATACCTCCTGCTTACATAATTCTGCATGACTTTTCCAGTCCTCTTTTAAAGTAATGACAATGGTTTAATTGCCATAGACATCCAAAGTTAATTACTTTGGTAACTTTAGCTGTTTTTTTTTTTTTTAAATACTGCTCTTATAAAATGGGAAAAAATGTGATGCTTGTGAATTCAATGGATCAATAAACTTGAAAGGTCATGTGTATACCAAGTGCAGTGCATTTATTTGTTTTCTCTTTTTAATGAGAAGAATGTTTTACTTCAAGAAAGTGTTCCTGTGAAATAGTGCTTCTTTTGAGTTTGTACATCTGGGTAAGACAATAATTATAATTCAGTGTATAAAACATTAAATTCAGTAGCTACAATTTATTAAATGATGCTCATTTTTTCCTGTAGTCAGTATTTTAAAAGTAGTTTTAACATTTGTTTAAATTTGTAGTACTGTAATGTAGTAGTGATGTGTTAACATTGTAAGTTTTAAAAAGAAATCATATTGCAGTGTTCTTAAAACACATATATATCCACAGATTATACAGTTCATGCCTCTTCACAATGGCAGGAAAATTATAAATAAATGTACCATAAATTTGAATGCAAAAATACAATCCCATGTCTTATTCTCTCTTTTATCACATTTTGGAACTTATTTTTTTTTTGAACACTTTCATAAAAAAATTTATTTCACACTTTTATACGAATATCCACAGGTATTTTCTAATCATGAAATAATTTTACAATGCTAGTTAGTATAAAAATGTATCAAATGCAAACAGACCAGTGACTTGACTTGAGATGACATTTTTAAAAACTATAAATTTAAACACCACTACATTCTTGTTTCTTATGTTGTTGAACCCCATTTGCACCTGCAGCCCCCCTTCTTAGGACATTCATTTTTATAACAAAGGTCTGTAAACACTTTCAAAATATCAGCTTCTCAGCAACCTATAAGCCAGTGCACTAGGTTGCAAGTCACCTAAGCAAGAAACTGAGATTTTAAACACTGTTATGACCTGTTTTAGAGAAATTTTTGTAAACAAAATATCATTTATAAGACTATTTTTGCTTTGAAAGACAAAACATTTGTTTACTGTTTAAAAACTTTAGTTTATTTATTTCAAAATAAACGTCTTTTAAAACTTTCCACTCTGTCTTCCATGCCTCTTAACCTCTTTTCCATATTCTCCATCTTTTCGTCTCTATGTGTTACATGTCCAGTATTTTCTTCTCACCTGTCTTCTCAGTTTACTAATTCTTTCTCAGATTTTGTCTAATATACTGCTACACCTACTCTTTGAGTTTTAATTTTGGTTAATGTAATTTTAATTTATAGAATTTCTCATTGGTTATTTAAAATCAACTAGGTCATTTTTTATTGTTTCTTTTACCCTTTGGTACTGCTTTACATCAAAATTCAAGTTGGTAAATTTCCTCCAGGCAAGAGCAGCTTTGGATCAGTCTATCTGTCTGAATTTTCACTGTTCATTCAATTTTAATCAAGTAATTATTTGCTATTTCATCAGCTTTTTGATGTTTTTGATTATACTTTCAAAAAATATTTTCTCCAGCATTTTTTCTTTATAATTGTGTGTGGTATATACATGAATGGCGGTGAAGGGGAGGAGACTAAGCTGAAAATCTGGTCCAGCACTATAGGAAATTGAAGTCTGAAAACTGTTTGAACAATTTTAAAAATATGAAAGACACTCAATTTATATTAGTTGGATTATTTGGGGTATATATCAAATCACCTGTGTGATTTATCTGATCTGTCATGAAACTCTTGAAAATACTAAATATCTAGAATAACCATTTTCAATCCATTTTTTGTGAAACCTGCAACATTTGACCATTTTCAGACTGAGAGTAAAACTGTGCAAAACAAACATCCAAGCAAATTAATTCTCTTTTTAAGGTCTATAAATCCTGTCCCCATAGCGACACAAGTACTTCTCAAGGTTTCTTCCTTTACACTTCA
Source organism: Balaenoptera musculus (assembly GCF_009873245.2). Lineage (NCBI taxonomy): Eukaryota > Metazoa > Chordata > Mammalia > Artiodactyla > Balaenopteridae > Balaenoptera > Balaenoptera musculus. The sequence goes on along the minus strand of NC_045800.1, from coordinate 36,532,804 downwards.
TATTTTGCCCAGTCATGAATTTTCAAACAATATCTTAGGCATTTATTTTGCAATTAAATCAATTACTTTATTGTTAACCCAACTTTCACTTCTGTCCTTTCAGAGAATTCTTAAAGCATACTGATGAAAAGTAAAATGTTGTTACAGACTAGTTATTTACGAGAAAATAAAATAGACTGCTTCTGAAATGTCGACAATATAATGCACAAATAAGCATGTTTCTAAATTTAATTGTTAGCTTTTATAAAATGATGGCAAATCATAAAAGTAGTAAAACAACAGTGTGATTTTTAATTTATTCTTCTTGTGTCAAACTAAAGACTTGAACTTGAAACTAAATCAATTCCACCTAATAGTCACATTATATAACAAATATTGACAACGACTAGAATTGAATATTTCAAAAATGCTCACATACACATATAAATACAGGGATGGTCGGTTATAGCTAGATCAGTGAGTCCTATCACCTCACATCACAATAAATTTCTTGTTTTCCCTTCTTACTAGTCTTCACTATCCTCTCTCTTTAACCCATGGCTTAAAAAATAACAAAGAGGATAACTCAAATCTTCAAATAATTCTTTCTTATTCCCTTGCAGCTATACATTTTAATTTACCCCAGAGTTCTCAAATGGACCTAAGAAAGCTCAAAGTGATACAAAGTATTATTAAGATTTTATATATACAATCTCACCCCCTATAGAACTCCAAACATACTTTTCACAACTGAGAGACATAGAGCATCCAGAAGAGTCTGAAAAAAGATCTAGAACTCACCAATATACACATTGTTAAAAGCTGGACAGATCTGGATTCAAATCCTAATTAACTGTGAAACTTTGGGCAAGTTACTGAAACCCTATGTATCAGAGTTGGGTCAAGAACGCAGAAATTGCTTAAGGTATTTCAAATAGAAAGAGATGTCATGTAGAGATTGGAGAGTTACCAAACCATTGGGATGACCAGTGAAGCAAGGGTCAGGGAAGTCATTGCTAGTGTTCAAAAATTCAGGAAGACTAAGAATCACAGGAAACTGCCACTGCTAATTCACAGGCTGACACAAGGGAGGCACTCATCAAACCTCAGATCTGTCACCTCTGCAGCCAATGGGCTTGAGCCTCTGCATCAGGAGCAAGAGTCGCTTCTTCTATTCTTATAAGCGCCCTTGTTGGCAGAATGTAACATGGTACCTTGATGTTAGGAATTCTGGAGAATACAGTACCAGGCTTTCAGCCTCTGCAACACAGGGGAGAGAAGAGCAGGGAGAAACGTTGCCAAACGGCCAAGAGAAAATCTAGCACATTCCATACATCTGTCTCCAAATGTAAAAATACTGTCAAAATAAATCAAAATAATAGATGGAGCACCTGTTCCAATATTCTTTTCTACATCAACTCTCCTAAAGTGAGAGAAAAGAAACATATATGTAAATATACATATTTATTCAGATATAGCTATAGTTGATATAGACATGGATAAAGCCATAATGGGACAGGAACACAAATTGTGAAGAATCCTTGAAAGATAGAAAGCATATGGGATAAAATTGGTAACAGCTGTGACAAACATAGCTCAAACAAATTCAGGGCACTACTACTGTAAAGACTAAAAACAATCTAAATTGGATTAAAGAAAAAAGCAGAAAAATGTTCCAGAAAATCATTAGAGTAAATCAGTTAAAAAACTGAATTTAGGAAAATAAGACCAAGTCCTTTCACACTGGCAATGTGTGATAGGCCCAAGTTTTATTCATTTTTATTAGTGGTATAAGGTTGGTTTTTCATTACCACTTTTGAAATAATGTTTGTGTGATTTAATTAATTTTGATAGAAATATTGTTGCATTGCTATCAAAGTTCTTTAATTCAGCATCTAGTAATAGATTGCTTAAAAATAACTTTCCTGATTTTCTTTAAAATACACTGTTTTGCCTTTAATGATGATTATACCATTAAACAAAAATATCTTTTACCTGTTATAAAGCTTTAAGAACTATTTCAGGGGGGAAATTTTAACAATTCAACTGAAAGGGACTATATATATATATATTGTGTTGTGTCCCTTCTAAGTGGGCCTTTCTTTTTAAAATTTGGTAACCAGGCCATAAGCCCATTCTCACCCTTTTTCAAACTCTTTCCTTTTTATTAATGAGGAAACTGAAGACCAGTGTCTGTTTTTAACATGTGAATAGGCAGTTGACCTCATCTCACCATCAAAATATTTTTCTTAAATATTTGTTGAGTGTTTTCAAAATGCCAGGCTACATTGAGATTTTTAAAAACAAAATCTTGTTTAATCCACCAAATAATAAAGTGGATACTGTTATTATATCACTTTCACAGATAGGAAAACTGAGATTAGGAAACATTAAGTTATGTAATATCACATTGTTAAAAGTGACCAAGTTAGGATTTGACCATTATCAAGCTTTCAAAGCTCATGTGCTTATTCACTGTGCCAGTGTTTCTTAAACTGGGCATCTGCAATGGTCTGAATGTTTGTGTCCCTCCAAAATTCATATGTTGACATTCTAACTCCCAAAGGTGATGGTATTAGTAGGTGCTGCCTTGGGGAGATGATTTAAGTCTTGAAGGTGGAACCCTCGTGAATGGAATTAGTGCCTTACAAAAGAGGCTCCAGAGAGCTTCCTACCCCTTAAGCCATACAGGGATACAATGAGAAGCCTGAAACCTGGACCATACTGGCACCCTGAAATCAGACTCCCAGCTTCCAGAACTGTGAGAAATAAATTAATATGGTTTATAAACCACCCACTCTGCAATATTTTGTTACAGCGGCCTGAAAGGGCTACAGCAGCATCTATGTTCTTCTGGGGTCAGCTGTCTTTTTCTCAAGGGTCTGCAAGTCTAGGCATATTTTTTTCTTTCATTTTGATAAGAGCACAACCTGTGAATTAGCTGGATGAGCACCTTCCATCTGACTACTGACAGATGATTACAGGGCCCATATTTGCCTTAGTATTTTCAACTAAGTGCACGCCAAGTGAAGGTCCAATGAGGTTGGAACTTGCTGGTGGATGAAGAGCTTCCAACAGTTTGCAGAGAAAACCTGGACGCGCAGAGTCATCTCAAGACAAACGTTGGTAGAGGCATATGCCATTTGTGAAGAAGCTGCATAGTAGGTAAGTCTCATGAAAGTTACCTTCAACCTCTACAAATCTAGAATTCTGATGGATTGCCAGGTCACTCAGTATTCATGCAGGAAACAGATGGCCCAATCAAGGGGATAATGGAGGAGACTTCAATGAAGAGACTATTGACAAAGGTGTGGCCAAGGTTAAGGGAAATTCATAAGAGATGGAGTAGTGCTTCAGGGTAAGTAATGAGAAACCTTGAGGGGTTGGGGAAGGAGCTGGAGAGAGGAGCTGTCACCTTTAACAGTGGGATATAACCAGGGCTTGGGGACCTAGCCAAGAAGGTGTCAGAAGAATTAGTACCCTGTCCTCACTCTTACCTCTATGTATTACCAATCTCCCGCTGGTATCTCTATGTAAACAGTACCAATCTCCTTCTGGTAGTCTCCAACCCCTGACCTAACCAGAAGTCAAAGGACAAATAGCCCTTGATGCAGTTCATACAGGTCAGCCTCCCTGGGTACAAATCACTTCAGAGTGAAGGTGGGGGGCAAATGAGATATCCAGCTTTGTTATATTATCCAATGATGTACTGCTTTGTCCTGATAATAACATTTAAACTGATGTTTTATTTTCTGGAAAGTATAAATATGTATTAATACTCATAATGTTGAGTGAGAACAAGATTCTAGGGACACATCTTTCTTTCCCCAGTTGAAAGGAGGTAAGATTAAATAAGAAACTTGGTAGAGACATTTTAATAAAAGTTTGAGATTTTATGTCTCACTTAAGTTAACAAATATTCCCGTTCACTGGCATTTCAAGTTTTTGAGTTGAAAATTAAGGTGTTGAATTAAAGCTAGGAAATAAGCAAGCAAATAAAAGTGCATCTTCCTGGTTGTTTGTTTCTTTTTTTTAAAGGCTGAAAATTGCTATTGGATGACAAAAGATTTCAAATGACTTCATTTGGTTCGAATGATAAATACAACTTAACGAAAGGAAAAGCCCTCATTTCTTTTTCAAAAATTAAGTTGTCCAAACACAATATAAGGAGAGTCATACCTAAAAATAATTCTTGAGTAAAAGACCTAGTGGTTTTGATAAACACAAAATTTGTTATGAGCTAAAAAAGTGACACAGTTGATAGGAAATTCAATGCAATCTTAGGCCAGAGGAAGATTAAGGAACTTCAGATCAAGGGAATTAATAATTCCATGGGGGTCTGTATAGATTAAACACCACCTGGAATTACAGGAGACTGAAAGGGAGAATGGTTCTCAAGGATGTTGGAAGATTCTTACAAAGGAGATATGGTTGGATTGAATGATCTCTGAGGTTCTTTGATTAAAAAAAAAAAAAAGCATATTGAAACTGATACCTGATGGAAATGGCTAGCATGGGGTGAGGAAGAAATTAAGGAATTTTAGATTTAAAAGAGGAAAGACAGAACACTAACCGTGAGTGTCTCTGATGGGGCATATCAAGAAAGAAATGGAGAACAGGTGAAAAGGCCACAGAGAGAACAAGAAAGCATACATACCCTAAAGAACAAGGGAAAGTATTGAGAGGAAGATGTATATTGTACTTTTTGGAGGTTATTTTTCTAAAAATGGACTCAAAACAATTATTTATAAAATTCACTTACTTTGTCACTTATCTTTTATAGTTTCTGATAGCAGACAAACTCCACAGAGAATGTGACACTTTTCCTACATTTTTTATACCAATATACTTGAAACAGCATTCGGAAGCAGAAAGAAAGCAGGAATAAATTATTTTGTCAATGTCTCAGAAACGTTGCATGATTGTACATGAAAATTGCCAAAGACTTAACTGTGGCAGTTAGAAAGTATGATTTCTGAAACGCAGAACATTTCAGTTGATCAGTATCTTTATCTCCCAAAATGTGGAACAGCGGTTGAATTATAAAACTTAATAAATGAAACATTGCTCTTCCTCACCACTTTTTTTGGTGCCACTTTAAATTACAATGAATTCAGAAGTTACTCACCAAGAGTGAATTATTTTTTATACATATGATGGGCAACAATGATTTAGAATCAAATAACTAACTTTCAAGAAAAATAAAAAGTGTAGAATTTGATTCAAATTAGGCCCTAGGGTAAGAATTTTAAAGCATATTTTAAATAATGTGCTTTAAATTTGGTTCTTTTTGTGTTTTCATCTGTGAGGACAACATGACCTAAGGGGTTGGCATCTCTTCCCTGACCCTTAAAATGAAAGAATCTCAACCTTTAAACACTAAAGGATAAGCAAGACAGGTCTTTGGGCTTCTGTGACAAGATTCTTTATCTATCCTTAAAATCGTATAAAGAAATGAGTAGGACAAAGAAAATTGAGAACGACACAAAGTCCCACACCTTCTCAGCAACCAAAAGTCAGCTGAAAATAGTACCTATTTCCTCTCATTTTGTCAGAATCTAGTTATCCCACAAAAAAGAAAAAAAAAAAAAAACCCTCCTAGTGGGACTTCCCTGGTGGTGCAGTGGTTAAGAATCCACCTGTCAATGCAGGGGACACGGGTTCAATCTCTGGTCCGGGAAGATCCCACATGCCATGAAGCAACTAAGCCCGTGAGCCACAGCTACTGAGCCTGCACTCTAAAGCCCACAAGCCACAACTACTGAGCCTGCATGCCACAACTACTGAAGCCTGCGTGCCTAGAGCCCATGCTCCGCAACAAGAGAAGCCACCACAATGAGAAGCCCACACACTGCAACAAAGAATAGGCACTGCTCGCCACAACTAGAGAAAGCCTGCGCACAGCAATGAAGACCCAACTCAGCCAAAAATAAAAAAATAATACAAATAAAATATATATATATAATTTATTTACAAAACAAACAAACAAACAAACAAGACCCTCCTAGAGTTAGAGACCATAACTGAGGTCAGTGAAGTCAAGTAACTTGAAGTAAATACACAAATAAGTAAGGATTTCCATAGACAGAACTGTCTGCAAAGATGAATCAGACATGACTTCTCCCTTGGGTTGGGGGAGAGGTGGCTCTAGGGCAGAAAAAAACATGAACTCTCATACAAAGATTATAGCAGAGGTATACACATAGTATATGAAACTCAGTGAAATGAGAGTTCATTAAGGAAAATAAAAAGAAGTAGTGCTGATTCTGAGCCTTGAATGATGAGCAGAATTACATCTGATGGAAATAGTGGAAAGAGGTGGAAGAGATTGCAAATGTAAAGGCACAAGAGTTTGAAATGCCTGGTAGACCAGCCATTTGCTCGGCACCACTGGAAGCCTCCTGGTATCCCCTTGCCATGTCCCACCATCTGATATCCCTACATGGATATTCCAGTAACATTGACTGAGTTTGAATACGTTTATTTCCAAAGAGGATGCCAGAAAGTTCTTTAGGTCAGCTGACTTAGCAGGAACCTGCGTCTTTACTGAATGTTTAAGGTCATGGGAAAGTAGAAGTATACTAAGATCTGAGTTGCCACAGATGCTATTTATATGTGTCTTAGGGATCAAGGCACAGAAGGAAGGCCACAACCCTGCTGGGGATGCAGCATGAGCAAATAATAAGCTAAAATGATTCTAAGTGGGAGAACTCAAAGTGGCAGAATAAAGAGCTTCATTGAAACAACGAATAAAAAAGACAGATATTTCATCTGCATACTTCCATCCAAACTTCTCAAGCTCTAGCCAACTGCACCTGAATGCACTCATTTAATCAAACAGGATATGTGAAGCCTTAGCAATCAATCAAAGGAGTTGGCTATGACAAGTCTCCGGCCTGCAAGGCCAGATCTCAAACTGAAATGTTTTATTCCTTCAAACTCATTGAGCTCCCAAGACCGCTGCCTATTGGAGATGGTTTAGAGGTATGACTTTTTACAGCTACCTTAGTTCTAACCCAAAGGCTAATACGGATGAGGTTATAATTCATTTCCTAGTAGAGTCTTCAAATACAGTGTCTCAAATCATTTAAGGAGACAAAGCTACTGATCCAGCACCATGAGATCATGGAATTCAAGACGGTTTTCCCACAGAATTGTATTTATTGTAATTATTGTATTTATTGTAACTATTGTATAGAGGAAGTCACCTATATCACTAGGACCCTTCTGTAGATTTCACCAGGCTATTGGGACATAGCTGCCTATGCAGGTGAGTGACCTGCAACCATGATTAATCACTGAGTGCATACAACATTCCAGGCACTGTGCTAAGTACTTTCCATGCATCATATCAGTTGATCCTTCCAACACCCTTATGAGGTCTTGATTATACTCTGTAGGTGAGAAAACTGAAACTTAGGTCAAGAATCTGTGATATCCCACAGTTGCTAAGCTGGAGCTTACATTCTAATAGGGGAAGACAGACAACTATTATACAAGTCAATGTGAAATACGTGAGATAGCAGTAGATGCTAAGGAGTTAAAAAGAGGGATGGGGACAGAGGCATTTCTGGTTTTTATAGGCCTGTCACTATTAAAACATGAGGAAGTAAAGGGACAAGCCTTGTAGATATCTAGGGAAATGTTACCGTAGGGAAAAGGAAACACAAATGCAAAGACTCTGAGTGGGGGAAATGACTGATGTGTTGAGATAGAGCAAAGAAGCCAATGCAGCGAGAGCAGAGTCAGTAAGAAAGAGGCTAGGGAGGGGAGCTTAGAGCTGAAACAGGGCCCAGATAATGCAGGACCTTGTAAATCACAAAAACCAATTTATATTCTACTCTGAATAACTAGGGAAGCCATTGGAGGTTTCTGAGCAAAAAAATATTATAATACAATCTGGCTTTTGTTGTTATGCTAGGGATAAATTTCAGTGAAGAAACACAGTAGTTAGGAGGCAACTGTAGTCTATGAAATGATGGTGGCACAGACTAAGGTGGTTGCAGCAGAATTGGTGCCAGTTCATCACATTCTGGATATATTATGAAGGCTGAGGTGAAAAGATTAAATTGTTGTCAAGTGGGATGAGACACAGGTGGCAAAGCTGCCTGAGATTTTTGACTGAACAACTGGGAAGGCGAAATTTCCATTTCCTGGCATGGGGAAGCTTGTGGCAGAATTGGAAATAGAAGTTTGATTTTGGACATGAACCTCTCTAAGTGGAGAAAATTCAATTAGGCAAATGAATATAGGATTTTGGAATTTAGGTAAACATATGGATTGGAGATACATACATTTTGGGATCACCTGTGTAAAGATAATGTATAAGGTCATGTAGCAGGATGAGATCACATATGAGAGTGAGTACAGGTTAAGAAAACAGATCTGATGGGCTTCCTTGGTGGCGCAGTGGTTAAGAATCCGCCTGCCAATGCAGGCGACACGGGTTCGATCCCTGGTCCGGGAAGATCCCTCATGCCGCGGAGCAGCTAACCCCGTGCGCCACAACTACTGAGCCTGCGCTCTAGAGCCCACGAGCCACAACTACTGAGCCTGCATGCCTAGAGCCCATGCTCCGCAACAAGGGAAGCCACCGCAATGAGAAGCCAGTGCACCGCAATGAAGAGTAGCCCCTGCTTGCCGCAACTAGAGAAAGCCCACGCGCAGCAACAAAGACCCAGTGCCGCCAAAAATAAAATAATTAATTAAAAAAAAAAAAAACAAATCTGAGAACTGAGTCCTAAAATTGCATTAAGATGTTCATCACTATGCCCATCTCTTCTGATGTATACCTCCCCACTCCCCGAAATGTACTTGTAACTCCTCCACCTCACTGGAAAAACTATATAGAATAGTTCCCAACTATACTTTGCCTGTGAGAACTCACATCTAACATTTTAAATGCTGAGATATTCTTAAAGCGCACACACATTATATCTTTCAGCTGAGAACTGACATGTTTGGCATGATTTCCCTTATTTCGTATTTCAGCAAGGTCAGGGAGATGAAGAATCAGTAGTGGAAACCAAACAGGAGCAGTCCGTGAGTTCAGAGAACTAAGAGAGTGTGTGCCAGAAGCCAAGAGTAAAGTTATTTTAAAAAGAGGAAATGAACCACTGTATCAGATGCTGCTGATACACTAAGAAAGAGGATTAAGAAAATCTGATTGGGATGTGTCCAGAGAGAATGAGAAGAACAAAAGAGTCACCAAATTATACTTCCACTAGCAGTCTTAAATGACGTCTTACCACTCATGGCAAAGAAGAAACCCTCACTTGAACCCATCCCTGGTTATGGTTCCACTGAAAAATGTCTACACGTCCCTGAATTCCGACTTATCTGCACCCCCTCCACCTAGAGCACAAGCTTCAACTTTAAATAATGTCCTGCTTTCCTCCTATTCTTCGGCCATTAATTACTTGCACCCAATTACTCCCTAGCAGTAATCAAATCCCTCTAAGTCATTTATCTTACGAGAGTTGGCCCTTTTGTGTATGCCGATTAATTTTATGTCTAACAGTAGGAAACTGCTTCATTCTGAGATGGTCTAGATTACAGTGTTACCCACTGAACCGCTCAGTCTTGTCTGGTTAGACACAGTTATATCAACCAAATCACATTCATTTGTTGAAAATGAGGGCATATTTCTTTCCAGATTTTCATGGCAAGTTACAATTCTTGATGAACGTATTTCTCGCAAGGCAAAATCCTAAAGCCTAACTGGATGCCTAATAGCATTTTGGTCTGAGAGTTAATTCTTTTACTAGCAGTGAAATCCTTCCATAAAGTCAAGTGGAATACACTGATTCTTTTTTAAAATAGTTTTATCTTTTATCCCTCAAAATTTCATGCCTGTCGGGAATAGCAGAGAATTAATAACTAAGACTACATCTCAATTATTAAGCACTGACTTTGTTTTGTAAAAGAGAAAACTGAGGCTCAAATTGTTTAGAGAGAGTTGACAATGATAGGTAAGAATGTAGCTCTGGAGGCAAACTGTCTAAGTTAGAACTCTGCCTCCACAATTTCTAACTGTGTGACTTGGATTAATTTACTTCTCATCCATTAAATGGGTACACAGAACTTAGCTCACACAGTTGTTGTGAAAATAAATGAACTGCCAAATGCAAAGATCCTCATTTGGGGATTAAAACATAGTAAGTACTCAATAAATGTCATCTATTCTTAAGTAGCCTACCTAAGAGCAGAATCTGTTCACCAAACTTTTCCATTGCTGCTCCTTCTTCCGGGCCAGGATATCTTTTAAACTTGACACAGTAACAGAATTTGTGCCATACCAGCCGTATCATGTCAGAGGGTGAAAATGGAAATGAGAAGGTGGGGCAGTCTGTGCTCAAGCCTACGATGATTTCATTTCAACCAGAGGAACGCTCCTTTCACCCCAGGTCATTCGCTCCTCCAGCAGCCCTGGTCGGACCTCCACAAGGCAGATGTCCCAATGAGTTGGGTGTCTCTGACAAGGAGCACAGCTGCTGGGAAGGAAGGGGCTGAGCCTGTCACCACTGATTACAGTGTACCTCCTGGGCATAGGAGACGTTGTGAACACATCAGCAGTGAGACAAAGTGAAGGGCAGGGTGAAGGGTGAGAGCTAAAAGACTCATATAACTTTCCTAAGGGGGGGCCATTGGCCTCACCCTCTGACCACTTTGCAAGCAAACCTTCCTTTGGGAATTCTTCCCTGCAGAGATCCTCAGGCTTGCTTTTGCAGAGCTTTGTACTGTCCTTAACTATTTTTAATTCACACAAAGCACATCCTTTGGGGTGGTATGCCAACCAGACTTGCAAGACTTTACTGTAAATTTTTGCTTTAGCCTAGTTTCATTTATTTTTAGGTAATTCCTCTCCCACTTTTTATATGGAAAGGAAGAAGAACCAGAACAAGGGAAATGGTTTACAGATGAGTTCTTGACATAAATATAGAAGACAAAATGCCTTTTATTCTCCAGTTATCACTGCAGGGTAATTCCTATTTGGGAACACAGACGTTCCAGACTTAACTTTGAAGAATCCTACACTGAGCAGGAAAAAGCAGAGAGCCATATTCCCAAAACGTTTTTCCTTGGAAATGGTGGAATGATGCCCTAATACAGACACACCACTGAGGAATCCTACAGTATCAAAGCTATTTTGACTCTTTTCCCCACATGTAATAGACTTTAAATTTTTAGAACCGTTTTAGATTTACAGAACATTTGAGAAGATAATGCAGAGATTTCCTATACATCACATACCCAGTTTCCCTAGTTAGTGACCATCTTACATTAGTATGATATTTATAATGATTAATGAGCCTATGTTGATACCTGATTATTAACAAAAGTCCATACTTTTCTCATATTTCCTTAGTTTTTACCTAATGTCCTTTTCGTGTTCCGGGATCTCATCTGGATACCGCATTACATTTAGTTGTCATGTCTCCTTAGGCTCTTCTTCGATGTGACAGTTTCTCCCTGCCTTGACAGTTTTAGGGAATACTGGTCAGGTATTTCGTAGAATGCCCCTTATTGGATTTGTCTTATGATTGGGATTATGAGTTTGGAGGAAGATCACAGAGGTAAGTGCCATTTTTATCGCATCACATCAATGGTACAAACTAACACGATTTATCACTCTTGATGTTAACTTTGATCACTTGGCTGAGGTAGTGTTCACCAGTTTTCTCCATTGTAACGTTATTCTTTGTTGCCCTTTTCCATACTGTCCTCTTTAGAAGTCACTATGTGCAGCTCACACTTAAGGCGTGTGAAGTTATGTTCCCTCTCCTTGAGGGCAGAGTATCTACATAAATCACTTGGAATTCCTCTATACGGGAAATTTGTATTTATTTATTTCAATATGGATTCATGGAAATTTATTTTATACTTCAGATTGTAGTATAATATTTATTTTCTTGCTCAAAATTTTTCCAGCTTTAGCCATTGGGAACTCTTTCAGTTGTCACCTATATCCCTTTGACATACCTCCATCAATAAGAGATTTTGTTTTGTGGGTACTCCCTTACTTTGTGGCTGTGCTGATGTCTCCAACCCTAATCATTACCATAGGGACCATTCTAGTCTCCTCCCCTTGCTCATCTGTAAACTTCTACTCCAATAGTGAGAAACCTGGTTCCCACTATTCACCACCTGTATTAGTTTCCTGCGGCTACTGTAACAAATTACCATAAACTTGGTGGTTTAAAACAAAAGAAATTTATTCTCTCATGGAAGAAATTTAAAAAAATTTTTTTTTTTTTTTTTTTTTTTTTAATTCTGGAGGCCCAAAGTCCAAACTCAGTTTCACTGAGCCAAAGTCAACGTATTGGCTTGGTTCCATTCCCTTTGGAGGCTCTGGGGGAGAATCTCCTCATCTTTTTCAGATTCGGTGCCTGCCAACGTTCCTTCACATCACTCCAATCCCTGTCTCCATTTGCACATTATCTGTTCCTCTTCTGTGTAATCTCTTTCTGCCTCTCTCTCACAAGGATGTTTTTGAGATGGCATTTAGGGTCTACCTGGATAATTCAGGATAATCGATAATCTATTTTAAGATCCTTAACTTAATCACATCTGCAAATAGAGTTTTTCCAAATAAGGTAACATTTACAGGTTCCAAGGACTAAGACCTGATATCTTTGGTAGCTATTGTTCAGCCTACTATACCATTCTTTTACCTACTGTTCCATTCCAGTGTACACATGTCAAAAATAAAGCTAGACACTGAAGTGGAAAGGACAGGTTTATTCAGCATTAACCACTGCAATAGGGAAGAGACTCCAGCATGAACTGAACTCAAGTGCAATTTGCACAGAGGTTACTGGGCATGTTAAAGGAGAATGAGGGAATATGGAGGGGGGAACAAGTGGGGCTCCAGCAGAGCAGGAAAGTGGAAATTTACAGAACGCAGAAAGACATACTGGTCAATGCAATTAGGCCATCTGGGTTTGCTAACTCACATTTACTGAAGTTAGGCTCCTACCCTCCCACAGAGACTGGGAGACGGGGCCCTGTCTTCAGGTGTTTAATAGAACAAACAGTAAATTCTTTCAGCAGGCTTGACCTTTCAAAGCAGATAGGAATGTAAGGGGGGCTGGAGTCTTCACCTAGGGATGCAGCCTGGAGCTGTTAGAAACTATGCTAGCATTTGTTCAAGTCCCTTAGTGTGTGCCAGAAGGAGCACTTGTGCTTTGTGCCTGCAGTTTTTATAGCCCAAGGCTGAGACCCAGCCAAGAAGCGGGCTCAGAGGAGCCAGACTAAAGTTATATCAAGGAGACAGTCTTCGTCACATACATAATAGCATTGGAAATGTTAACCTGTGCAACCATGGAAGACAACTCTACCAACTAGAGTACAGTGCTTACCTACAGTTTATTTGCCTTTAGTCTTACAGGCAGGCTATTATTTCCAAAGTTACTTAGGACAGCCCTTTCCCTCTCACCACCTTTAGTGTGGTTGTTTCATATATTTACTACAGTTAATTTCTCCTGTCTCCATCTGCATTCCTTTCTGGGATTCTCTACCTCCTAAATGATTTTTCTTTAGTTGAATATATTAAGGTCCGTTCTTTGTGCTATAAAGTTGTATGGGTTTTGACACTTGTCTACAATTATACACTTGTCAAATGATACACCACAGTAAAAAATGCCCCGTGATTCACCTATTTCACTCTTTCTTCCTCCTGCTAACCCTCTGATAACCATTAATCTTTTTACTATCTCTACTTTGGCTTTTCCAGAATGTCATATAATTGGAACTATACAGAATGTAACCTTTTCAGACTGGCTTCTTCACTTAGCAATATGGATTTAAGGTCCATTCATGTCTTTTTGAAACTTGAGAACTCATGTTTTTATCACTGAGTAATATTCCATTGTGTGGATGTACTTACAGTTTGTTTATACATTCCTCTATTAAAGGACATCTTGGTTGCTTCAATTTTGATGACAGAATAAAGCTGCTATAAACATTCATGTGCAGGTTTTTGTGTGGACATAATTTTTCAAACCAGAAGCATGATTACTGGACTGTTTGGTAAGACGCTGTTTAACTTTGTAAGAAATTGCCAAAATGTATGTATGCCATTTTGCATTGTCACCAGCAATTAATGAGAGTTCCTATTCTTCTGCATCCCCATTTGCAATTGGTACCATCAGGTTTTTTTTGTTTTTTTGTTTTTTTGCATTTTAGCCCTTCTAATAAGTGTGCAATGGTATCTCATTATTGTCCTAATTTGAAATTCTCAATAATAAATGTTGAGGATGAAGCATCTTTTCATATGCCATCGTTTTTTTTGTTTTTGTTTTTTGCTATACAGTAGGTCCTTGTTGGTTATCCATTTTAAATATAGCAGTGTGTACATGTCAATCCTGAACTCCCTATCCCTCCCCCCCACCCATCCCCCCCTGGTAACCATAAGTTTGTTCTCTAATTCTATGAGTCTGTTTCTGTTTTGTAAATAAATTCATTTGTATTTTTTTTAGATTCGCATATAAGAGATATCATACAATATTTCTCTTTCTCTGTCTGACTTACTTCACTCAGTATGACAATCTCTAGGTCCATCCATGTTGCTGCAAATGGCGTTATTTCATTCTTTTTAATGGCTGAGTAATATTCCATTGTATATATGTACCACATCTAGAATCAATATTGTCAAAATGACTATACTACCCAAGGCAATCTACACCAATGCAATCCCTATCAAATTATCAATGGTATTTTTCACAGAACTAGAACAAACAATCTTAAAATTTGTATGGAGACACAAAAGACCCTGAACAGCCAAAGCAATACTGAGGAAGAAAAACGGAGCTGGAGGAATCAGACTCCCTAACTTCAGACAAAGCTATTGTCAACAAAAAAGTATGGTACTGGCACAGAAATAGAAGTACAGATCAATAGAACAGGATAGAAAGCCCAGAGATAAACCCATGCATCTATGGTCAACTAATGTATGACAAAGGGAGAAAGACTATACAATGGAGGAAAGATACTCTCTTCAATAAATGGTGTTGGGAAAACTGGACAGCTACATGTAAAAAAATAAAACATGAAATTAGAACATTCTTTAACACCATACACAAAAATAAACTCAAAATGGATTAAAGACATAAATGTGTGACTGGACACTATAAACCTCTTAGAGGAAAACATAGGCAGAACCCTCTCTGACATAAATCTCAGCAGTATCTTTTCTGATCCGTCTCCCAGAGTAATGGAAATAAAAACAAAAATAAACAAATGGGACCTAATTAAACTCAAAAGTTTTTGCACAGCAAAGGAAACCATAAACAAAACAAAAAGACAACCCACAGAATGGGAGAAAATATTTGCAAATGATGTGACCAACAAGGGATTAGTCTCCAAAATCTATAAACAGCTCACGTAGCTTAATATCATCAAAACAAACAACCCAATCGAAAAATGGGCAGAAGACCTAAATAGACATTTCTCCAAAGAAGACATATAGATGGCCAAGAGGCACATGAAAAGATGTTCAATATCACTAATTATTCAAGAAATGCAAATCAAAACTATAATGAGATATCACCTCACACCCGTTAGAATGGCTATCATCAAAAAATCCACAAACAGTAAATGCTGGAGAGAGTGTGGAGAGAAGGGAACCCTCCTATACTCTTGGTGGGAATATAAATTAGTACAGCTACTGTGGAGAACAGTACGGAGGTTCCTTAAAAAACTAAAAATAGAGCTACCATATGATCCTTCAATTCCACTCCTGGGCATATATCCAGAGAAAAACATGGTCCAAAAGGATACATGCACCACACTGTTCATTGCAGCACTGTTTACAATAGCCAAGACATGGAAGCAACCTAAATGTCCATCAACAGAGGAATGGATAAAGAAGATGTAGTTCATATGCCATCTTTATATCCTCTTTGGTTTAGTGTGTGTGAGATCTTTCGTCAATTTTTAAATTGTTTTCTTTTCTTGTTTAGTTTTAAGAATTATTTGTATATTTTGGATACAAGACTTTTATCAGATATACATTTGCAAATATTTTCTTCTAATCTGGGCTTGTATTTCATTCTCATAACAGTGTCTTTCACAGAGCAAAAGTTTAATTTTAATGAAGTCCGACTTATCAATTTTTTCTTTCATGGATTATGCTTTTACTCTTGTATCTAAAGAGTCATCACCAAACGCAAGGTCACCTGGATCTTCTGCTATGTTATTTTCTAGGAGTTTCATAGTTTCACATTTTATATTTAGGTCTATGGTCATTTTGAGTTAATATTTGGAAAAGATGTAAAGTCTGCATCTAGATTCCTTTTTTTTTTTTTTTTTGCAGGTAGATGTCCAATTGTTCAAGTACCATTTGTTAAAAAGACTATCCTTTCTGTATTGAATTGCATTTGTTCTTTTGTCAGAGATCAGTTCACTATATTTTGTGAGTCTATTTCTGAGCTTTCTATTCTGTCCATTGATCTTTGTCTATTCTTCCACCAATACCACACTATCTTAATTACTGAAACCTTATCATAAGTCTTGAAATTGGATAGTGTGAGTCCTCCAACTGTATTTTTCTTTATAGTATTGTCTTTACTATTCTAGATCTTTTACCTTTCCATATAAACTTTTGAATTAGCTTTACAGTATCTACAAAATAGCTTGCTAGGGTTTCGATTGGGATGGCATTGAATCTATAGATGTAGTTGGGAAGAACAGATATCTTAACAATATTAAGTCTTCCAATCTATGAACACAGAATAACTCATTTATTTAGATCTTCTTTGTTTTCTTTCATCAGTCTTAATTTTCTGCATATGGCCCTTGTACATATTTTGTTATATTTATCATTAAGTATTTTTTAATTTTTGCTATTGCAAATGGTATGTTTAAATTTCAAATCTAATTGTTCATCACTGGTATATAAGGAAGCAATTGACTTCTGCGTGTTAACCTTGTAACCTGTGACCTTGAATTCTCACTTATTATTTCCAAGAGATTTTTGTTGATTCTTTGGGGTTTTTACATAGCCAATCATGTCATCTGCAATCAGAGTTTTATTTCTCCCTTCCTGACAGGTGTATCTTTTATTTCCTTCTGTTGTCTTATTGTGCTAGCTAGCATTTGCAACATGATATGAAATAAGAGTGATAAAAGACATCATTCCTTGTTTTCAATTTCTCACCATCAAGTATTATGTCAGCTGTAGGTTTTTTTGTAGATTATTCTCACTTTTTAAATTCCGTGTTTTCCATATTTATTTGACCATGAGGCCCAATTGAAGGACACTTATTAATATTTCACTGAACAATAGTGTTCCATGGAACACAGGAAAAACTTATCATGGTAATAATTATTCAGGAGTAACAGATCAAATTTGCCCTCAGGAGCAAATAAGATCGATTCTAGAGAGAGATGAGAGAAAACTTTGGAATGGTTCCTCTACCTGGTTGCCAAAACAATTTGAGCTGGTACATGGAAATCTGCGGTTTTATAGTCATGGTTTCTAAACTTTATGTTCATCTGAGTCATTCATTAATTCCTTCATAAAATATTTGTTTTGCGTTCTCAGATTAGTTAGTGGGGATTACAAGAGTACAAAGATGAATAAGGCATAATTCTTGCATTGGAGGAATGCAGTCTAGTGGAAAAATATAAAAATTAATTCCCAAGCACCCACTCACTTATATGGAAAAGAAAGCACCCCAAAATTTCCCCTCAAGGAAGACTTTTCAGGATAACTTTATGAGTCTAACTACAAACAACTTTTATCAGGGTTTTGATTATGAAATTTTTATCATACAAATTTATTTTAAAATAAAGCTCCTGTTATTTACCACCTACTTAAGAAATAAAATGTGACCAATACTCTTGAAGCCCATGTGCACACTCCCACAATTTTATTCAAATTCCTCTCCCTCACTACAGGTAACTATTATTTTGAACTGGGTATTTATCTTTTATGTGAATGTCTTTCTACTGTGTTAGGTGAGTTTGTATTCCTAAACAATATATACTCTTTGGCATACCTTTAGATTTTATACGTATCATGTCATAATGGGTAGAGCCTTCTGCAACTTGCTTCCTTCACTGTATATTTGTGAGCCATATCCATATTAACAGCTCTAATTCATTTTCACTGGTGAATAATGTTACATTGTATTAATACAATGTTACATTGTATTAATGTACATTAATTAATGTTACATTGTGTTTAATTATTAAGCACAATAAATGTATCTATTCTATCCTTGATGACATTTAAGTTGATTCCAAGTCATTGATGTTTCAAAAAATACTACCATGAACATTATAACCCATGTGTCCTGGGCTTATGTTCCAGAGTTACATTCAGGTAAATGCCTAGAATCAGAACTGCTGCCTGGGAGGGAACATGAAAATTCATCTTTACTAGTTTTTGTTAAATTGCTATCCAGAGTGATTTTTTCATTTCATTTTTCATTTCTATCCATACTAAATGAATTCCCATTTCTTTGTGTTTTGCCCACCCTTATTATTGGCCAGCCCATAAGCTATGAAGTGATAGCTGCTGTGTTCCTAATTATTAGAGAAGTTGAGTGTGTAAGCTATGTAGTTTTCTTCTGTGAACTTCCAGTTCATAATCTTCACCAATTTCTCTTCAGATGTTATTTATCCAAATATTCTAGATAATATCTAATCCTTTGATAAATAGGCTCCAATGATTTTTCCCAGTTGGTACTTCCTTTTTGCTCTGATAGTTTGCATGTCATGACACATATAAGCTTTTAATTTTATGTAATCAGACGTACAGATTTCATTTTCCTTTGTTTACTCTTTTGTCGTTTAAGAAATACTTTCCTGAACTTAGGTCAAAGATATAATCCTATATTTTAATTTAAAGCTGTTAAATGTTACTTTCACCATTAGATTTTATTTTACCTAGAATTGATTTTTTTTTTTTTTGTATGGCTTATGTTGAGATATAATCACATTTCTTTCTTATTTTCTTAGGGTTAAGATGTTGATCCTGTCCCAACTGATTTGCCAGAAGAACTATGTCATATATCAATTTTCCATATATGTTTATTTTGGAGCTCTTTTTATGTTCAATGGACCAATTTCCCTTCTTTTAACACTGCTGGCCTAAATCATGCTATTTTATTTACTAAAGTCTTGCTCTCTGGGAAGAGAAACTGCCCCACCAATTTCCTTTTCCACAAATTGTCTTAGCAACTCTTGGTCCTTTTCTTCTGAGTATTTTTTTTTTTAATCAGGTTTTCAAAGACTTGTATATGTTTTTAAACTTTTCTTAAATGGGAATCGTTCAGAACATGTAGATTAATCTTGGAAGAACTAGAATATTAATGATATTAAATCATATTACCTTATTATCTTGTTCTCACACTTCATTTTGAAGATTCATTCATAGGTATGTTATATTTGTGGCTATATATTATATATATAGTATTTAAATTTTTGCTGTTGGTATATAGGAAACCAAATTATCTTTGTTTATTGATCTATGTTCAGTAACCTTGTTGAGCTCTCTTCTCAATTCTAAAACTTGTATATTCTCTTGGATTTTCTATGGAGATAATCATATCCAATATGGATATCCATATCCAACAGCCTATTTCTTCCTTTCTATCTTTCTTCTCATTATTTTGTTTCCTTTTCTTACTATACTGGTAAACCCCCATTATAATGTTGAATAAAAGTTGGGTAATGAGAAATTTCATTTCCACTTGATTTTAAAGAAAACATTTCTAAATTTTTGCCATTAAATTTTGGGTTTCCTGTAAGTTTTTGGTATGTGCCTTTGGCCAGGTTAAGCAAAGTCTTTTTCTTTCTAGTTTGCAAAGTTTTAAGTTTTTTCTTCAATTAATGAGAGGGTGTTGAATTTTATTCAATATCTGTCTACATTTATCTGGATGAGGTAAATTATCTCAATACATTTTCTAAAGCTAAACCAAACTGGCAATCTTGTTAAAAGCCTAGTTTTCCATAGTGTATTATCAATTAATATTATTGCACAGTAATGCTACATTAACAAACCACCCTAAAACACAGTGACTTGGAGCAGTAATCATTTACACTCATGGATCATTGGTCAGCTGAGGTGGATGGAATGGCAAAGGAAGCTGATTCACCAGTGGCATCTGGAACACCTGCTAAGCTAAGATTGTGAGTTTGTGCTCATGTCTGCTGGTCAGCTGATCTAAGCAGGGCTGAGCTGGGCAGCTCTATCAAGTTGCCAGTCTGTATGTTAGCCAACTGGCTCTGCTCCACACAACTCATCCCCCTTAGACCAGCAGGTTAGAGCATGTTTAGCCCTTGCATGTTCTTCCCATGAAGATGACAGAGGGACAAGAAACAGCTTTATTGTATAAGCTCATTCCAAGCTCTTGTACCATTTCTACCAAATTCCCATTGACCAAAAAATAGCACATTAAAAAATCCCAAGTCAAATGGTTGGGAAGTGCACTCCACCTTTTGTGAGAGGAATTGCACAATTACATGGCAAAGGGTATTGATATCAGTAAGAGTGAAGAATTTGGGCCAATAACGCACTCTGCCACAATGTATTGTTCTTCTAATACATTGCCTAGCTTTGCAAAATCCCAAAATATTATTTATTAAGTACATGATCTTAGAATTGTCCTTTAGTGCACTTGTTATGGAATAAAGTTCAAATAACATTATCATTCTCCTTTTTCTCTTACATAAAATATGAACAAATTGACTAGTGCCAATATATCTATATATCTAGGACATGAATTACCCCAGAGATTTCCCAAGGCTGGGAAATTTACTTTACTTCTTTCCTAATTCTACTAATTCCTATATTTTTGGAAAATTTTTTCTATGCTTCAGGAGCCAATTTAGGTTGAAAACTCTCAAGAATTTCTTCATACATTCAAATAAAAAATGTCACAATGGGTAATGTAAGTCTAAATCAGTCTAAGTTCAGTCAGGAAAATATGGTCTCTTGTTGCCTAAATAAGGGGCTTAACACAGGAATTGGGACAAACATCTGTGTTGCTAAGGGACAACTTTTCCTGCCAGGACATTTCCCACATTTAAGACCTTTCGATTTACCTGATTCATTTCACAAAATGGGCTCAGTCTGAAAACAAGATACATTAACCATAGAAACAAAGAATGTAAAGTGTATAGAAATGAACCTAATAATGAATGCAGAAAATCTTTCAGAGAAAATGGTTTAATTCTGTTAAAGGACATGAAAGAAAATTTGAGTAAATTGAGTGACACAACATGTTTATGCATGGACTAATTAATATGGCATTGAGGTCTATTATCTCACAAAGCAGTCTGCAAATTCAACACAATAGCAATAGAAAGTATAGCTGGAGGCATTAAACTCATTCTAAAGTTTATATGGAAGAAAAATCAAAGTCAACTTTGAAAAAGAATAATAAGAAGGAAGATCAACCCTACAAGATATTAACATATATTATTAATTCATAGTAATTGATCATCAGACTAATGGAACACAATAAAAGAAACAGAAATAGATCCCTGCACATATGAAAACTTGATATATAATAAAGATGCTACCACAAAGCAATAAGGAAGAGATAGTAGAAAGCTATGTGAATCTACTGATTTAAAAAAAAAAAGCAAAAATTAATTTTTGTCTCAATTAAGAATATACCTACTTACTCAGTTGATTTTCTGCCACTAAAAAGCCTTTTTAAGATTCTTGCTCAACTACTATCATCAGAAAGTGCCTGTTTTGGAGGTGCAATGGTTCCCGATGCCCCCACTTGGAGAAACAGATTTACCTGAAAAAGTAACTCATAGAAAGCACCAGACTGTAACATGGGTGTGGGAAGATCATAGAGCTAAAGGGAGTTGGAGAAATAAGAAGGATTTCCTAAAAGATATTATAAAAAACTGGGCAGATAGAAGACTGGAAGAAGATATTTACAACCTTTAAAACTGATAAGGAAACAATACTGAGATTCTAAAAACGATCGTGACAATAAAGAAAAAGATAAGTATAATAGAAAACTAGAGAAAGACCAACAAGTACAAGAACATGTTCAAAGTCAAAACTAACAGGAAAAATACTAATTTTTCTAAAAAAGCAACAGTGAAAAATTAATGTACACCCATCAGAATGCAAGAATTAGGAAGATGGGTAACATCTAATGTTGGCAAGTTGTGGACCTGAACACTCATGCACTGCAAGTAAGAACAATAATTAACTGATCCAGCCATGCCAGAAAGCAGTATGGTAGTGTCCAGGAAAATAAAGTATGTGTATGCTTTATGACTCAGTGATGCACTCCTGGAGATTTATATCTCAGGGGAGCTCTCTCAGAGAATCTCTTAAGGGTACATGTTCAAGCATGTTCAGCATGACATTGTTTTTAATGACAGGAATAGGAGGTATATTCAATGTATATTTCTAGTATGAAGTTTGTAAAATGAAATAGCTGTATATCATGGAATTCTATGAAGCTCTATGAAGCTCTAAGCTCAACAAACTAGACACACATACAATAACGCTGACCAACATTTAACACATTGTAAGAAGTGAGCAAATTATTAGAATGGGATTTATAGTGCAATATCACTTGTGTAAATTAAAAACAAACACACAAATCAAAACCATATATTTTACAAAGACACGTATTAAAATACATAGAAATATATATACTTAAACATATATAATAGAGTTAAGAATGTAAAGCAGATCTATTAGAAGGGAAAAATTAAATTCGTAGGAGTAAATCCTGTGTGAATCAATTATCATCATGTGATATATACGCAGGAGTATGATGAGTTCCACTCTCTGCCTGAGTTGCAATAGCTAAAAGAAAAAGAGAAAAATAAAAGTACCCACTTATTCCTTGATCCTGAGGGCTCTCTGTAATATACCACACAATGACAAAAATCTTCTGGTGCAAGGTTAGAGACGGGAATGGAAGAGACTGAATCTATACTAATAAACGTTCTGTCTTTTGCATGATTTATTTACAACAGATCAAGATTTTAGAGAATTAATTCCTCCCATATTTAAGATTTTAGGCTGTTTTAATCCTGTCACAGTACTTTGTAACAGGGCACAGGCAAAGATGGATTTGCTAATCCAACCTCATTGAACAGTACTGCTTAGCAGAGTTCAGGGAAGATTGTCCCCTCTGAGGTATACAACACTTATGCATCCCCATGTGTATGAAGTTATCTAACAAGACGCAACTGATAGGTGCCTTTTTTTATTCGCATGTTTGGTCAAATCCTGGTAATATTTGTAAGTTTCCAGGTATTGTACCCATTAGCTGACACAATGACTGATTGCCAAAGACCTGAATGCTTGCAATTAGTCAATGGTGTCGTCTTAATTACTAACTTCTCCCTAATAGTCCCTCTTCCTCACTTCTGACAAGGAAATCACAAGAAAATGGCAGAGATTGGTTCTAAGCTAGCCTTAGAAAGTTGGATTGGCTTTAATGCTTTTGCTTTGAATTAAGAGGGTTCTTTCAATAAATAATCACTACTCAAACTAAAAGGAAAAAATATGCGTCCACCAAGAGAAAGAATCATGAAAGTCCTATTCTATTATTCACCAGTCAGAAGACACCTGGAAGAACTTTGTTCAGCTCTAGAAGTCAGTTTTTAAGAAGGACTTATACAAACTGATTCCTATATAAAGAAAAATGAACATGATTGTATTAAGTCTGGAAGCCACATCAAATCAGGGGCTAAGGGTGCTGGTACCAGAGAAGAAAATTTTTAATATTTGAAGGAGAGCACTTTTTAAATGCAAGTGTTTGTGTTCTATCCCATCAGGGTCTCCAAAGTTCTGCCATGTTTATAAATCTCACAAGTTCTCAAATGGCAAGGGATTTGTTTCTGTGTTTATGATAGACTGCAAGAAGATATAAGTATCTGATGTTTCACTAAATGACAACTATGGACACCTCCAGCCCTTATTTTCAATACATCTGTGAAAATGTTTTTAATATGTTAAAGGAAATGAAGATGCTCTCTTCCTAAATGGCACATACACTTGATTTTCAAATCACCACTTTTTCTTGACTCCAGAATAGAATGAAATAAATGTTTTCCACATCATTCTAGATCATTTTATTGTTACCTTGACTCTGTTGGACACATATGACTGACTATTGGACACATATGACTGACACTTTAATATCTGCAAAAACCCAAGAACATAATCTTGGAATGAGTCACCATTTTCTATGACAGAGGCTGCCAACAAAGGTCCCAATCAGAAGTGGGACGTTCAAAGCAGAAACTATAGTTGAAACAATACCCAGTGAATTTCTGAAACTGTCTATTTTCCCGTTTTTTCAAAAGCATCTGAGGGACTGTCTACAGTACATTGACTCTGGAGCTTAAGGGCATTTGTATCAAAAACATGATGGTACCTATAAGCCTGATGGAAAAACTATGCTGTTTTTTAGCTAGTTTATTCAGTAGCACCATCAATATGGAAAACTGAGATTTATGATAGTGACAAAACCACAGAGAGCCAAGAGAAGCACTTTTCAAGATTTCTGTCAAGAAGAGGTCACTCTGGAAAGCAAAGCTTCTATGCACAGCCATTACCAAAGACAGATGCTCTGGGGGCATTTTTCAAACCAGGAGGGAGAGCAGGGCGCAGACACTGTTAACTCAAAGCCCATTGGGACTCGTGGGTCTAGCCTACATGGCCTTCCCATCTATGCCAAGCTATTTTCAGGGACCAGCTTTTAATCTGGCACCTCTCTAAATGTATTTCATTCACTGTCAGGATTGTAAGTATTCAGTTTGTCAGCTTTTATGGGCAACCAATCAAGGAGGTAATTGCTAGCTTCTTTATATGTGCCAGGCAACAATTCAGCAGAGATGATCTCCATCATTTTGCTAGAAGAATATTCTTATTTCTAAAATAAATAAATAAGTATTTTTCAAACATAGAAAGTGGTAGGACTTTATTTATGCATTCATCTGTGGGAAGAAACTAAGCCAATGGGAACAGAGAAGTCCCCATTCAGGTATTACCCAAGTAGGAAACCTTAATTTTTTTCTTGGTTGCATTAATGTAACAGTGGTTTCCTTCAGAGCTGGTACCAGCTGCTAGGGGACATTTTAGGAATTTGTGGGGGAGGTTTTTTTGATTGTCACAATGTTTGAGGACCCCTAACTGTGTTTATTAGTTGGGATCTGCAAAGAGTTGGACAGTCTCACACATTGAAGAATTGTAGCCTGAGTAACTTTTGAATGTACCATAGGACTTTCTCTTGTGGGAGGAAATTTGTTAATAATAATCCAAGCTGAGAACCTAACTGTATTTTACACATAAACACAAATTACATTTTCAAGTTTCCAAGAATTCAAAAACCATGAAAACAAAATAGTTTTGTTCAGAGACTTAAAACAATTCTCCACATCATAGATAGCAACCCTCTCCCTGGTATCATTCTAAATTCCAAGCTGTCACATTCAGAATAATTCTATCTCTAATTAAGAGATATCTCTAAGTAAGCATCTGACTGCTTCATTTATGCATTGTAACACATGTTATTTTTAATTAATTATTTATTTTAAATTATTTCTCCTTAGGTTATAGTTAAGGCATTATATAGGTTATTTTTGGATACAATTCTTTTGTGAGATAAATATATTGCAAATATTTTCTCTTAGTTCATAGCTTATCTTTTCATTCTCTTAACATCTTTTTGAAGAATGAGTGATTTTAATCCTGATAAGCCTAATTTATATTTTTAATATTTACTGTTTTTGGTATTCTGTCAAAAAGTGTGCCTACCCAAAGTTCACAAGGATGTTCTTTTGTTTCCTTCTAGAATTTTATGGTTTTGCTCTTATATTTAGGTCTACAGTAAATTTCAATTAAATTTTATGTCTGGCATGGGGGAGGCAGATATTTATTTATTTTTAATAAATAATAGGATGTATAGGATGTCTATTTGTTCCAGAAGCACTTATTAAAAATATAAAGCCATTTGCCATTGAATTACCTTAAAGTTTGTTAAAAATCCATAGCTTACATATGTATAGCTCCATTTCTGGACTCTTTATTCTGTTATGTTGCTCTATGTTTCTCCTTACATAAATACCTTGATTTATTGTGGCTTTACATTGCCTTGACATCAGGTGGTATAATTCATCTAACTTTATTTTTCCTTTTCAAAACTGTTTTAGCTCTTCTAGGATTGATACATTTCTACATATATATAAGCATTTAAGCATGATCTTGTCAATTTCTGGAAAAAGCATGTTAAGATTTTGATTAGGATGGCCTTGAATGTATAGATCAAGTTGGGAAGAAATGGAAGTCTTAACAATATTGAGTCTTCCAAACCATCAACATTTGTGTAGGACTTTTGCTCAGGAATACTTTATTAGTTTTCAATGTAGAAGTCTTTCACATCTTTTACATGAATCCTAACTATTTAATGATGTTACTGTAAATAGTAGAAAATAAAAAGCAATATTCTATTTTTTGTGTATGTATAAAGAAATATATTAACTTTTGAATATTGACTTTGTATCCAGTAACTTTACTAAAGTCATTTACTAATTCTACTATTATTTTGTAGATTCCTTAGGATTTTCTCCATAAGCAATCACATCAGCTGCAAATAAAAATAGTTTTTTTTTCTTTTCAACTTTTGTGTTTTTAATTTCTTTTACTTAGTTGTCCTGGCTAAGAACTCCAGACCAAAGTGAAATTAAATGGGTGAAAATGGACCTCCTTGCTTTTTACTCATCTTTGGAATACATCATCAAATGTTTTTCCATTAAATACAAGGTTTTTGGGGCTTCCCTGGTGGCGCAGTGGTTGAGAATCCGCCTGCCAATGCAGGGGACACGGGTTCGAGCCCTGGTCTGGGAGGATCCCGCGTGCCGCGGAGTGACTGGGCCCGTGGGCCACAACTACTGAGCCTGTGCGTCTGGAGCCTGTGCTCCGCAGCAGGAGAGGCCGCGATGGTGAGAGGCCCGCGCACCGCGATGAAGAGTGGCCCCCACTTGCCACAGCTGGAGAGAGCCCTCGCACAGAAGCGAAGACCCAACACAGCCAAAAATAAAATAATTAATTAATTAATTAAAAAAAAAATACGTACTTAAAATTAAAAAAAAAAATACAAGGTTTTTCATCTGTGTATTTTTTCAGATTGAAGATATTTTTCCTGTTTATATTTTATTGAGAGTTTTGGCATGAGTGTATGTTGGTTTTGTCAAATACCTTCTCTACATCTATTAACATGATAACATACTTTTTCTCTTTGACTCTGTTCAGGTGATGAATTCCATTGATGGATTTTTGAATGTTGAATGAACTGTACATTCCTGGGATAAACCCCAAGTAATCATGATGTTTTTATCCTTTTATCTATTGTTGGATTATCTTTTTCTGAGGACTTTTACATCACTATTCATGTGATATTGGTCTTGGGAACATGGTAAGGAATATGGCTCTGGACTCGAGCTGCCAGGATTCAAATGGCAACTGTATTACTATCTACATGCTCTTGGACACATGTAATCAGGATAATAATTACATGTCTTGCCATGATAATAATAAAGCCTACCTCATAAATTTGTTGGGAGGATTAAATGACTTGTGTATACAACTGACTACTGGAAATCTCTAACTGGATGTGTTAGAACCATGTCAGATTTGAAATATCCAAAACCAAACTGATTTTCTACTACTCCAAAACTTGCTCCATTCACTGACTTCCTCATCTCATGAAATGACAACTCCAATCTACTGTCCTCAGGGCAAAACCTTGTAGTTTCTCATGCTGAACCCTTTGCAATCATCCTCAACTCCTTGTTCTTTCTCATATCAAATATACAAAATGTCAGCAAATCCTGTAGTTTCTACCTTCAAAGATACCCAGAAGCTGACCACTTCTGACCACCTCACTGCTACCACACTGACACTCTAACTTGGATCATTCTGATAATATCCTGACTGATCTCAGGGCTCCCACCTTTGCAACCCAAAAACCTGTTCTCAGCACAGCATCCATTATATTCCTGCAAGCATTTCAGTCAAATCATGACGCTCCTTTGCTCAAAACCGTCTATCATCTTCGAAGTCCATCATGACCTTCCAAGCCCATTATCTGGCCCCCTATTCTCTCTATCACCTTGTTTCCTACTACATTCCCCTAGCACTCTTGCTGCTCCAGCCACATTGACCTCCCAATCTTTATTAATCACACCAGGCATAGGTCCATCTTAGGGTTTTTTCAGTTGTTTTTCCCTTCACCTAGAAGTCTCTTCCCCCAGATATTCGAATGGCTTGCTCCCTTACCTCCCTTCAGGTCTTGATTCCAAAGTCAACTTCTCAATCAGGCCTTCCGTGGCCACCTTATTTTTAAAATGTGTGTGTGTGTGTTGACACTGCAACATTTCCTAAACTTCCTGCTTTAGCTTTCTTCAAGCATTCGTCATCATTTAATGTACTATGTAATTTACATATTTTTTGTATGTCTCGTCACCATTACCCATCAGAATATAAAGTCCATGAAAAAAAGAGATTTTTATATTTTGTCCATTCCTCTGTTCCAAGTGCCCAAACTGTACCCAGCATTTAGATCTTCAGTAAATGTTTATTGACTTAATTAAATAACAAGTTATAAAGGTATTTATAACACATGGCTCTTACACTCAGAAAATTCTCAATAAATATTAATGTTTATAATTTTAACATTTACATCTTTGTTCAGCCTCCCAGCTTTCCAAGGGCATCAAAACATGTTCTAACTCTTGGAAGAAGCAGGAAAATTGTTTTATCTCTTTATCATTGACAGCACTGCTTGTGTTTAGTTGGGCAGACATGCCATAAAGCTCTGCAATTCCACAGGCTACAAATGAGTTGTACCTGCCCAGACTACTGCCCACCCAAGGACACACCTGGAAATAAGAAATATGATATACTTCTGCGCTTCCCTGGTGGCGCAGTGGTTGAGAATCTGCCTGCCAGTGCGGGGGACACGGGTTCGGGCCCTGGTCTGGGAGGATCCCACAAGCCGCGGAGCGACTAGGCCCGTGAGCCACAATTACTGAGCTTGCGCGTCTGGAGCATGTGCTCCGCAATGGGGGAGGCCGCGATAGTGAGAGGCCCGCGCACCGCGATGAAGAGTGGCCCCCACTTGCCACTTGCTGCAATTGGAGAGGGCCCTCGCACAGAAACGAAGACCCAACACAGCCATAAATTATAAAAAAAAAAAAAAAAAAGAAATATGATATACTTCTACTATTCTTCCTACCTTGGGGAAAAAACCATGTTCAAATCCAATCAACTCCTCCAAAATCCTTTCTGACGACTCATTTCTCCAACACCCCTTAGCTCTATGACCCTCCCACACCCCTGTTACAATCTGGTGCTTTCTATCAGTTACTTTTTTCAGGTAAATCTTTCTCTAAGTGGGACCATAGATAACCCAGGATGTACCTCCAAAATAGGCACTTTCTGAAGCAGTAGCTGAACAAGAGCTTTAAAAAGTCTTTTAGTAGCAGAAAATTAACTGAGTAAGCAGGTAGGTTCTTAATTGAGCCAGTGTTTTTAACCCAATATATTCACATAGCTTTCTAGTATCAATTTCCCTTTATAAGGTACTTCCATGAAAATTGTAAATAAGACTGAACTTATACATATTCCTGAATACCAGTCTTCCTAAATAAACATCTAAGTGCATAAATTATTTTCGGGCACTTGTGTTCCCTCCAGAACTCAGAGCTATGGATATTCAAACTTATTAATGAAATCAGAGTGTAGCAACCTCATAGACCATGGTGTGCCTTGCACGCCCTCATTCCAATAATACAATTCCAGAAATATAAAATGTTAGATTCAGAAATAATCCACTCTAAACTTTACACAGGAGGGAGCCAAGGCTGTGCCAATGTCACAGAGCTAGCTAGCAGCAAAGTGGAGGCTAGAAATTGGGGCTTCAGTTTCATGTCTGCAATGCTTACTCACCACCCACTCAAGTCTCAGGTACTGGCCTCATTGTGAGTCCTAAATATTGAGTACTTTAATTGCACTAGGATGTCTGAGTTAATGTAGGTTACAACGATCTAAGCAATTTAATTCAACTTGTTCAAAAACCTGTAATGAATTTCCACTCTACACAAGATCAGAGAGAGAGAACCACGGATGAGAGCACGTTTTGGATTTAGCTGAAAGTTCTTCAGAAATCTGAAGATCTACAATATAGCTTAGAATATTACTAGCTATAGCAAAGAAATTGTCCTCTTTTAATTATGCAGGAGAGCAGGACCTAATCCACTTCACATCTGTGATGATAAAGTACCTCTTCAGATAAATGGAGAATGGTACTTTGTACCAGATTCATTTTATCAGGGTAGAGTACAAATAAATCCATAGAACGTGACATATAGTTCTTATTACATCAGCCTGCTGGCTCTTGATACAGAAATATTTTAAGTTATAAAATTGTTATTACATACTACACTGTTCCTTCAGGATAGAGAGCTGCATGGTAGCTAATAGCAATTTGAACGGAGCTTGAGATTTTCACCAGCAAGGTCATCATCCAGAATCTATATACAAGCAATAATAATTTCACATGCTCTCCCACAAGAGCTCTTAAAGATGGTCTCTCCTCTACCTGAGTTTTAAGAAGCAGGACAAGAATGGCTTTCCTAGCCTAGGGAAAAGTGAATGCCAAGTAATAATTCAGAACCACAACACAAATGAGTTTCAGCAGCATATATAATTACTATCCAGTTTCAAGTGGGAGGGAATGAAGTTTTTCTTCTATGTAATTCTATAAGCTCAGACTTCTGGCAGTATTAGTTACCCATAAAAATTATAACTTAAGAAGTTGAGAATAATTGGAAGGATTATTTTTACATGTGGTTAAGAAAGATAACCAAGTTTCTATATTAAGGGAAAATCAAAAATGAGTGTAATGAACATCTTTTCCAGGTATGGTTCTAAGTTATGTTTGGGTATCCAATAATGGATAAAACATAGTTCTTGCTCACAAGGAATTCAAATCTATTTGAGGGACACTGGTATATAAATAACAAGTGAGGAAAACTTAGAGTCTACGATCATGAATTCAGCTTTGCCGCTTATTAGCTGAGAAACTTTAAGCAAGTTTCTTAACCTCTCCCAGGCTTTAATTTTCTCACTTATAAACCAGAAAGCCTTCCTTCTGAGGTACTGTGAGGATTAAAGCAGATAATACGTGGAAAGGGTTTAGCACATCTCCAGGTAGTAGTATGCAAAATTACCATCATTATTATTACATAAGGTACAAATAAACAAAGGCTAATAGAAATACAAACACTGTTTCATGAAAGCAACTTATTCTGCCTGGTGATTAGACCTCTGCTCTGAGCTACACATGCCCTTTACAAAAGCAGCACAAATAGAACATGTTTCCTAAGATATGTTTAAAATATTTTCAGAGCAACAATCATGAGGTTATTACTATTCCAGATCAAAGGGCAAGGAGTAGCCTTGTGTCTGAAACTGCTCTGTCTATGACTGACTGAAGAGAAAGACAAATCTATTATCTGCATTGTTTAAAAAAATTGCCTAAGAAAAGGATATCACAAGGAAACCCAATTTACCTCATAGTGAAATTTGCCTTAATCTGAATCTGACTTAAACCTAGGACAAGAATCTTCTGGCAACACTAAATGGTCTTTTTTCCTTTTTTTTTAAATTGTACAATGTTGTGTTAATTTCTGCTATACAGCAAAGTGATTTAGTTATACATATATACATTCTTTTTTATATTCTTTTCCATTATGGTTTATCACAGGATATTGAATATAGTTCCCTGTGCTATACAGTAGGACCTTGTTATTTATCCATTCTGTATATAATAGTTTGCATCTGCTAACCCCAAACTCCCACTCCATCCCTCCCCCACCAACTCTCTCCCTTGGCAACCACATGCCTGTTCTCTATGTTTTAAATGGTCTCTTGAAAAAGAGGCCTCACCTAGAAGTTTCTGTGGACACTGTCTTAGTCTGATTGGGCTGCTGTAACAAAATACCATAGACTGGGACGCTTAAACAACATACATTTATTTCTCATGGCTCTGGAGTCTGACAAGCCCAAGATCAAAGTGCTGACAGATCCAGTTCGTGGTGAGCGCCCACTTCCTGGACTGTAGACAGTCACATCCTCACTGTATCCTCACATGGTAGAGAGAGGAAGATTTGGTATCTCCTCCTCGTCTTAGAATGGGTGCTCTACTCTCATGACTTCATCTACATCTAATTACCTCCCCAAAGCCCCACGCTGTAATAGTATCATATTGGGGGTTAGAGCTTCGGCATATGAATTTTGAGAGGGACACAAATTCAACTTATAACAGACCACATAGTTACATACTGCTCCGTCATGTTTTTATTAAAGTATAGTTGACTTACATTAGTTTCAGGTGTACAACCCAATGACTCAATATTTTAAAAGATTATACTCCATTTAAATATATTATAAAATACTGGCTATATTCCCTGTCCTGCACAATATATCCTTGCAGCTTATTTATTTTATACCTAGTAGTTTGTATCTCTTACTCCCCTACTACTATGTGTCTCTACCCCCTTCCGTCTCCCCACTGGTAACCACTAATTTGTTCTCTATATCTGTGAGTCTGCTTCATTTTTCTTATATTTACTACTTTGTTGTATTTTTTTTGGATTCTACATATAAGTGATATCATACAGTATTTGTCTCTGTGTGACTTATTTCACTTAGCATAATGCCCTCAAGTCCATCCATGTTGCTACAAATGGCGTAAGTTCATTCTTTTTTTTGGTCATATCATTTGCAAATATTTTCACTCATTAAGTTGTTTTTTGTTTTGTTGACAGTTTCCTTTGTTGTGCAAAAGCTTTTAAGTTTAATTAGGTCCCATTTCTTTATTTTGCTTTTATTTCTTTTGCGTTAGAAGACAGATGCAAAAACATGTTGCTGCAATTTAAGTCAAAGAGTGTTCTCCCTACGTTCTCTTCTAGGGGTTTTATGGTTTCATGACTTACATTTAGGTCTTTAATCCACTTTGAGTTTATTTTTGTATATGGTATGAGAAAATGTTCTAATTTCATTTTTACATGTAGCTGTCTGGTTTTCCCCGTACCACTTATTGAAGAGACTGTCTTTCCCCATTGTGTATCTTTGCCTCCTTTGTCAGATTAATTGACCATAAGTGTGTGGGTTTATATTTGGGCTCTCTATTCTGTTCCAATGACTTTTGAGTCTGTTTTGTGCCAGTACCAAACTGTAGCTTCATAGTATAGTCTGAATTCTGGGAGTGTGATATCTCTAGCTTTGTTCTTTGTTCTGAAGATGGCTTTGACTATTTGGGGTCTTTTGTGATTCCATATAGATTTTAGTATTATTTGTGCTAGTTCTATGAAAGATGGCATGAGTATTTTGATGGGGATAGCATTAAATTTGTAGATTGCTTTGGGTAGGATGAACATTTGAATATTAGTTCTTTCAATCCATGAACACAAGATATCTTCCCATTTCTTTGTATCATCTTCAATTTCCTTCATCAATGTCTTATAATTTTCAAAGTATATGTCTTTCACGTCTTTAAGTTTACTCCTAGGTATTTTATTCTTTTTGATGCAGTTTTAAACAGGATTGTTTTGCTATCTCTGATAGTGCATTATTAGTATATAGAAAAGCAATAGATTTCTGTATGTTAATCTTGTATCCTGAAACTTTAATTCTTTTAATAGTTCTAATAGTTTTTTGGTGGAGACTTTAGGGTTTTCTATATGTCAATTGCAAATAGTGACAGTTTTACTTCTTCCTTTCCAATTTGGATGCCTTTTATTTCCTGTCTTGCCTGATTGCTGTGGCTAGGACTTCAAATACAATGTTGAGTAAAATTGGCAAGAATGGGCATCCTTGTCTTCTTCTTGATTTTAGAGGAAAAGCTTTCAGCTTTCAGCTTCTCAACCCTGAGTATGATGTTAGCCAGGCTTTTTTTCATATATGGCCTATATTATGTTGAGATATGTTCCCCTCGACTTCGGTGAGCATTTTTACCATAAATTGATGTTGAATTTTGTCAAATGCATTTTCTGGATCTATTGAGATCATGTGATTTTTATCCTTTGTTTTGTTAATGTGTTGTATCACATTGATTGATTTGCAGATATTGAACGATCCTTGGAATAACTCCTACTTAATCATGGTTTATGATCCTTTTTACATATTGTTGAATTCAGTTTGCTAATATTTTGTTGAGGATTTTTGCATCTATATTCATTAGAGATATTGGCCTGTGATTTTTTTTGGTGATATCTTTGTCTGGTTTTGGTATCAAGGTAATGGAGGCCTTATAGAATGAACTTGGGAGTGTTCTGTCCTCTTTGATTTCTTAGAATAGTTTGAAAAGGACAGGTATTAATTCTTCTTTATGTGTTTAGTAGAATTTCCCTGTGAAGCCACGTGGTCCTCAATTTTATTTGCTGGGAGTTTTTTGATTACTAATTCAATGTCACTACTAGTGACTGATCTGTTCAGATTGTCTACTTTGTTGGCATATAACTGTTCATAGTATCCTCATGATTATTTTTTATCTTCATTTTTCATTTCTTATTTTATTTAGATCTTCTTTTTTTCTTGATAAGCCTTTAGTCAGGCTCAATTTTGTTTATCTTTTCAAAAAACCAGCTAATGGTTTCAATGATCTTTTCTATTGTTTTTTTGTCTCTATTTCCTCTCTGATCTTCATTATTTCCTTCCTTCTGCTGACTTCAGATTTTGTTTTTTCTTCTTTTTCTCATTCCTTTAGATGGTAGGTTAAATTGTTTAATATTTTTCTTGATTCTTGAGGTAGCCCTGTA
Source organism: Balaenoptera musculus (assembly GCF_009873245.2). Classification (NCBI taxonomy): domain Eukaryota; kingdom Metazoa; phylum Chordata; class Mammalia; order Artiodactyla; family Balaenopteridae; genus Balaenoptera; species Balaenoptera musculus. Next base: position 36,498,001 of record NC_045800.1, on the reverse strand, counting down.
CTGCTATAAGCTTCCCTTGTAGAACTGCTTTTGCTACATCCCATAGATTTGGGAAAGCTTTTTTTTTTTTTTTTTTGTCTTAGGGTATTTTCTGATTTCCTCTTTGATTTCTTCATTGACCCACTGGATTTTAGTAGCATATTATTTAGTCTCCACGTGGTGGTGATTTTCCCCTTTTCTTCCTATAATTGATTGCTAGTTTCATATTTTTGTGGTTGGAAAAAAATGCTTGATAAAATTTCCATCCTCAAATTTGTTGAGGCTTGTTTTGTGGCCAAGCATGTGATCTATCCTAGCCAAACTTCCACATGCACTTGAAATGAATGTATATTCTTCTGTTTGGGGAAGGAACATCCTACAGATACATATTAAATCCAACAGGACTAATGGGTCATTTAAGACCACTGTTTCTTTATAGATTTTCTATATGGATGATCTGTCCATTGATATAAGTGGACAAGTCCCGTACTATTATTGTATTTTTGTTAATTTCTCCCTTTGTGTCCCTTAATATTTGCTTTGTATATTAATATTTAGTTGCTCCTGTATTAGTTGCATATATATTAACAAATATTATATCCTCTTTTAGTATTGATCCCTTTATAATTATATAATGCCCTTGTTTGTCTTTTGTTATAGACTTTGTTTTAAAATCTGCTCTGTTTGATATGAGGACTCCTATCTCAGCTCTGTTGTTTCTATTTGCATGAAATATCTTCTTCCATTCCCTCACTTTTACCTGTGCATATCTTTAGCTCTGAAATGAGTCTCTTATCAGCAGCATATAGATGGGTTTTGCTTTTTATCCTATCAGCCACTCTATGTATTTTGATTGGAGCATTTAGTCAGTTGATATTTAAAGTGATTATTTTTTTTTTTTTATAATTTTTTTATTTTATTTATTTATTTATGGCTGTGCTGGGTCTTCGTTTCTGTGCGAGGGTTTTCTCTAGTTGCAGCAAGTGGGGACCACTCTTCATCGCGGTGCGCGGGCCTCTCACTATCGCGGCCTCTCTTGTTGCGGAGCACAGGCCCCAGACGCGCAGGCTCAGTAGTTGTGGCTCACGGGCCCAGCTGCTCCGTGGCATGTGGGATCTTCCCAGACCAGGGCTCGAACCCGTGTCCGCTGCATTGGCAGGCAGATTCTCAACCACTGCACCACCAGGGAAGCCCCTAAAGTGATTATTGATAGGTATGTATTTATTGCCATTTTGTTACTTGTTTTCTGTTTGTTTTGCAGTTCTTCTCTGTTCTTTTCTTCTTTTAGTTACTTCCCTTGTGGTTTGATAATTTTCTTTAGTGGTATTCTTGTGTTGTTTTCTCTCTAGGTTTTGTGTATTCATTGTCGGTTTTTGGTTTGTAATTACAATGGGGTTCATATACATCGACTTATATCTACTTGTTTTAAACAGACAGCCCTTTAAGTTCAAACACATTCTAAAAGATCTACATTTTTTACTCCCCTCCCTTACATTTTGTGTTTTTTGGTGCCATATTTTACATCTTCATGTCTATTCCTTAGCTATTTATTGTAGTTATATTTTATTTTATAATTTTTATCTTATAATCTTCACTTTGCTTATTTAAGTGGTTGATCTACGGCCTTTAGTATATGTTTGCCTTTACCAGTGGGATTTTTCCTCTCCTATCCATTCTTCTTATTGCAGCTTTTTCTTTTCTACTTAGAGAATATCCTTTATACTTCTTACAGTGTCTGTTTAGTATTGATGAACTCTTACTTTTTTACTTGTCTGAGAAGTTGTTTATCTGTCCTTCAATTCTGAATGATAATCTTGCTGGGTAGAGTATCCTAAATTGTAGGGGTTTCCTTTTCAGCACTTTATATATATCATGCTATTCCCTGCTGGCCTGCAAAGATTCTGCAGGAAATAAAAATCACATGATAACCTTACAGGGCTTCCCTTGCATGTGACTATTTTTCTCTTGCTGCCTTTAGAATTCTCTCTTGATCTTTAACTTTTGCCATTTTAATTATGATATGTCATGGTGTGGGTATCTTTGGGTTCTTCTTGTTTGGGACCTTCTGCACTTCCTATACCTGGATATCTGTTAAGTTTTCGGTCATAATTCCATCAAATACGTTTTCAGCACCTTTCTCTCTCTTCTCCTTCTGAGACCCCTATAAATGCAAATTTTGGCTCACTTGATGTCACTCCTAGGGGTGCATGTAATGACCTGATCACTTCTCTTCCTTTACTACCCAACTCTGTGTGGATCTTTCTTTACAGCCTTGGTTGTACAAGAATCTTTCTACTAGTGTCCAGTTGGTTTTCAGTGAGAACTGATCCACATGTAGACTTTTTTGATGTGTTAATAGGGGGAGGTGAGCTCAGTGTCCTCCTACTCTGTCTTCTAGATCTCCTCTACAGCTCCATCTTCTTGAACTATGGTGCTAAGAGTTTTTGAAATATAAAATTTTTAAAGTTTTATATTTACAGAAAAACTGCAAGGATAGAGTTCCTATGTACCCCATGCCCACCCCACCCCCATTTCCCCTAGTATTAACATCTTACATTAGTATTGTAATCTGTATATCTGAAGAAACCAGATAGACCCCCACCAAAATTCTGGTCTGGATATCAAGATCAACAATGTCACACACACATCAAGAAGTTATGAAAAATCTATTACTATTATATAGTGAGGTTTTTTGAGTAGAGCAGGGAAGCCTTTGCAGTCTTAGAATCAGTGATTTCTCCAAGAATTTCTGACTCCTTTTATTGGAGCATGGAATTAGAAACCAGTATCTGGGCACTAGGAGTGCTCATTGTTACTGGGGTATTGTTGCTTTTAGGTTCTGAGACAGAGCAAAAGCAATATACTCTATGCAGTAACCCATATATACATATCAAAGACTTTTTAAGAGGCAGAAGCAATACTGAAAGCCAGGAACATATTGAAAATGTCTTTGGCTCTTGTGCAGAGTTCTATCAATCTCTGTACTATTAACAATTTGGGCTGGATGAGACTTTATTGTGAGAGCTGGAATGTGCATTGTAGAAGGTTTAGCAGCATCCTTGGCCTCTCCTCACCAGATGCTAATAGCACTCTCCTTCCCCAGCTGTGACAGCCAAAAATGTCTCCAGGCATTGTCAAATGTTTTCAACCACAACTTTAGTCCAAATGCTCAAGAAAACCCTTTGATTTCTATATATTTAATGGAATATATTTACCTTTTGAAAGTTATTTTTCAAATAAAATCTAAATTAAAAGGAGACCATTAACCACCAAATCAAACTACATCCAAGAGATTCTCTTTCCTCTTTTCTTATATCTACTTTTAAAAATTTATCCTGTTACTTTGAAAATTCCCTTTTCTCTCTAGCTTTTATTTGCATTTAATAAAAATAAGTGTCTGTTTTAAATAGTTTCTTAACTTTGCTAGTAATTTGCTGGCAACCATACTCTGATATTTGACCCACAACTTTCCTATCAGAAGTGGGTTGGCTATCAATGGAAGACATTATCCTGAGGTCTCAAGAGAAACCAAATCTGCCAACACCTTGATCATGGACTTTCCAGATTCCAGAATTATGAGGAATAAATTTCTATTGTTTAAGTATCCAGTCTGTGGCATTTTGTTATGGTAGCCCTAGCAGACTAATGCACCCTCCTTAATGTTTTTGAAGTTCTGTAATAGCATACATTGTCCTAGAATATACCATATGGATAACATGTTGGTCTACCTAGATAGGCTGATGAGCTGCTTGAAGAAAAAGACTTCATAGATTAAATGTGCATGGTGGTCATTTGATTTTCTCTATTGAATTATTAACTAGAAAACAGCATCACAGATCTTGTCTATCACCCACAAATCCTAAATCCTAGTCTATTAGAAATGACTGCTGGTTGAAACAGTTTCTTTTAACAAAAGGCCCCAAGATTCTCAGAATAAAAATCATAGCCCTCTCTTTCTAGTTCAAAAAACAACAGTAACAACTAGTATTGATCCCTCTTATGTGTCAGACACTGGTCTCTATGCTTGGCTATTGGTGAGGCCATCTGAAACAACAAGCTTCCTTCCAAAAGCAGCCACTGGGTTGGTTCCCATTTTCTGGCCAAAAAAATACTTATTGGGACTTTTAAGAAGGATGAGATCACAATTTTATCTCTTACAGTCTAAGATACAGATGCAATTGACTTTTCCAACATGTGAAGCCCCAAAATACTGGACTATCAGTCAGTATTAATTACAGGTTACAGCTGGCAAAAGCTACCCTTAGCAGAGCTGTGTTAATTTCATCCCTGCTTGCAAGTGAGCTAATTCTTACTTTGGTTTCTCTCTCTAAAACTTGGTTAAAAGAAGCAAGTAGCATTTATCACCTACCAGCATTCTGACTTCTACTAACCCATTCCCATAGAGTTTCAGATTCAGGAATCCCACACCTGTCTTCAAGGGATCACAGTATTCATTTTACCAAGTATTTGTTATGGCATGACAAGGATAATCAACTTTCCAGCCTACAATATGTGCTTGACCACTAAGCCAAAGCAGCTCCACTTCTAAGCAACAAATCCTGTAATGGTGGTGGTTCAGCATAGGAAAAAGAAATCATTCTAGGGATTTTAAACTGGAAGGAGTTTTACATAAGAAATTAAACAAAACTATTAGATCACTAGAGTAGCAGTGTCAGGATCTCAGTAGAGCCTGAAAGAAAACTGAGCTGCCAAGTGTCAGAAATGCTGGTTAAAGCAACAAGCCAAAATGGAAGTTACAATCAAGTCTTTGATCACTTACAGTGGTAATATAAGCAGGAGGGTAAAATCTCAGAAAATGCTGACTCTCCCACCATATTCCATTTTCTCCCATGGAAAGGTACACAGGTGGAGGGTCGACCAGTAGACCAATACAGTACATGGGATAGACCCAGTACAGATGTGGGGGGTGCTCTCACTGTTGAGGGCACTCCAAACAAAAGTTTGCTGCAATTTTATGGACTCTGGATCAGGGGAATAGAATGGGAGGGGGAGGGCTAGGACTAGAAAAGAACTGAGCCAGAGTGGAGGAAAGTATCTTCAAGGGTCCCCCCATCCTCTTCCCCATAAGGAGACCTCAGCAGAAGCACCTGAAGAGGACCTTGGCAACAAGACCCCAGATAAAAAGACTTCTGAATGCAGATGCTTAGTCTAGAAACACAAGTATGTTTAAGAGCATGGTGGGCCAGAGGGCCTGAGTGTTTGATTCTAACTCCCTTATAATGTGCACCAAGTCTTGTGTATAGTGACTGGCAGTTTTCCCTGTGAGGTCTGCCAGGTAAAGCCTATGGTCAGGCCTGAAAAATCATACAAAGGCAATTTTTGGTGAAGAACCAGACTCTTCAGCAAGATCTAGGCAGGACCTTCAGGAATGAGTCCTAGAATACAGAACTGACCCACCAGGAAAGCCACTACTGTGAAGGCCACCACTTAATGTTTTGAATGAAGGAACCAACATATCTAACATCCATATCTGATACCCAGTGGAATTAGGATGCTATCACAATTGCCACTACTGTCACCACCACAATTGCCTCTAGACACTCAGGAGCCTAGATAATGGTCCATGGAGAATGTTGCAGAAAAACGTCATTTCTCCACAACCTAGTTTTCCATGAACAACCAATTAAAAGAAGATGAAGATAGAGTGAGTGTGAACAAGATGGCAAATGAAGCTTCTTCTGGTTCTTAAATGTTATGATTTTCAGTATTTAATGAACTCCTGGGTTAGTCTCTCAAGAATAGAAAAAGGCAGGAGACAGCTCCTGCCCATGAAGAAACTGAAAATATTGATTTCCTCAAAAAACTGATTACGCAACATCTATGATCTTAGTGGATTTTCTTTAGAGTGATATTGCAGAATATGTTATCTGTCACCTACTCATGACTTCTTCCCTTCTCTCCTCTCTCATCGAAGATTGCTGATAGTGTTTCAAATTCTTCTCCCACCATTATGCAGTATAATTTCTAAACTTTATACCCAAATGAATAATGGTGCTCAAAAAGATAAAGTACCTTCCATACACCGGAAGTCATATTCTTTTTAATACAATCAGAGCCATAAGTGGCATTTTCTCTTCTAAGATAACATCATAATTATACATATGATTTTAAGAATAATTAAATAACTGGGGACTGGTTTCTGTTACAATAATTATGGGAAGCAAAGACCTCTGACTGAATGAACCTCACTGAAATCTTTAATAAAGTCTGAGAAGTGCTATTTGTCATGCAAAGAAACAATGAGTTAAGGCAAATACCAGCTTAAGATAAAAAGAACATTAACTGTCCCTACCTTCATTATCCCAACCTCTCAGTCACTAATCATTTAACCTTTTATACCTTTGTTGAAACCCCATTAGTAAAAAGGAGACCTGCTTACTAAGCATAATGGTAAGGCTTTAATGGATTTTAGAGATCTTCACCATCTATGACTGAAATGCAAATTCGTTTTATTTGAATATTTAAGAGCACTAATTGAGCATTTTTAATGGGTTTCAATTGTCAGAATAAAATAAAGTTCTCCAGCAGAATCTGAATTTTAACAAATATTAAAGTCAAAGAAATTAAATAGAGAAAAAGTACTTTGGTGACATGAATTTTAGTTAGCACAGTTAGTTTTATAATACAATTTTTAAAATCTGTTTATTTGGCTTTAAAACTAACTCAGCAAATCTCTTCACCCAGGGAAATTATTTCCTGAAACTGTTTCACTGCCTTTAGAAACACTGCTTTTTTGGATTTATTTGGCTTGGTTTTTCTTTGTCTAAGAGACTAGAAGGGAGTCTTGGAAGGTAAGTATCTTTCAGTGGTGTTAAAAGATAAACTGAGGCATATTAAAAATTTTAAGAGTTTGAGCAAAAATCAATTTAAATTGGGCAGTACCAAACCGGAAGGGGTTAGGAGCGCTCCACCAAAAGGAACTTGGGAAGAGACTTTTATAGAGAAAAAGGGGAAGCAAATGCAAGTAAATTATTTTCTGGTTATAGCTTAACGCCTAGTTGGCTCTTTGTGATTGGTTGTCCTTAGGTTTCAATTTCATAACCTTGAGGCATTTATAGGATTAGATTTTGTTTCCTTAACTAGGTTGCCACAGCATTAGAGCCATCTCCATCTAATGGCCTCCTTGTTTAACTAATTTAACAGTGGGCATATTTCAGTCTAGATAAAATTCGGGAAAAAGAGAGAATGGATAGTGAATGTTTACTCAGTAGTATCTGCCATGAGATATTTAAACAGAGAAGCATAAGGCTTACCATAGGAAAGATCCACAATTCCTTTTGACAAAGATTATGTTCTCCCACCTGTTCATCTAACTAATGTCTGTCTATTCTTGTTTTGATACTGTTTTAATCTTGGATAAATATTAACAGAAGCTAGATTCTGCCCCTGCATCCTTTTTAAGACCTTCTGATACATGATAAGTGTTATCTAATCACATGACGCTGTGCACAAACCTCTATTATAGCAGGCAACATGCTCCATTGAAATAATTTGTTTTTATGTGCATTCTCCTCTACTGTGATCCCTCTGGGCATCAACCATGTTTCGTCATATAGGATGGTGCCTGGCACATATTTAGTGCTCCATAAATCTTTGTAGAATTAACAAATGAATGAATGAATAAAAGTATCAATAGAGTTCTACCATATTTCCAAATGTTTTTATTTATTTCTGAAAATTTAAATATGTTCTATTTTTTCACCTCATAATTATATTTTAAAAGGTACTACATTTTTTCCTTTTATTTTCCTGAGGGTTTTACAAGGAAATTACATGCAGGATATAAACTTTTTAGAGAGAGATTTCCACAATGGATATCCACACTGGATAGCCAAGGCATAGGGAAGTGAACATGCAGACTAAAATTCCTAAAACCACGCCAATTATTACAAGTTTGTCAAGATACCTTGATTTACCTTAGAATAAGACCTTATTACCTTCCCTCTAAAGGCAATGTGTGTTATGAGCATTCCCTATGAGTATGCATAAGTGGAAAATTACAAAGCATACTTAAATGCAACATTATTCTACAAAAATGTTGGCAATGCTCCATGGTTGACTGTGTATGCTATTAGATATTTCTGAGAATTTACTTTGCCTGTGGTGAAGAATTTTCAGTAATTCCCTTCTTGGGTAAAATTAGGGCATCATCAGAGAAGTAAACTCCATAATACAAACAGTAAATTTCTACTTTTCACAATAAAGTGTTCCTAGAAACCATGTTATGAAGCAAAAAGATTAAAATAGATTTTTGGATTTCATACAGTTTTTGTTAAGTTTAAAACTGCAGTTACTTATTCATTTAAGCAAGTAACATTTTTATACAGGTTAGGCAGAATATTGACTGGGGCTCTCTTCTGGAACCAAGAGAGAGTAAAACAACTAGACTGTGTAAAGTAGGCTAGGTCTCTCAGTAATTAATGCAGTAGAAAATCTACTTCAAAGTAAAAAACCTATGGCATACATGACATCACTTCCCATTCCAGAGCCTATGAAGACAGGACTACTTGCTCATGTCATTCTTTCCTGCTTTACCCAGATTTAACTTTAGACTCTTTCTTTATACTGAGCTCCAGGGGGTCACTAACACTCATTTGGAATTTTTACCAATATTACATAAATTTAGTGTTGGCCTAATATCCTAGACTTAGGTTATTGACTTATATAACTACAACAAGGAAATAAGCTTTTACCCGGTGACAACACCTTCAATTGTAGCCATAACCTCAGGAGAAGGAAACCAGTAACTTAAATCTAATTCATTAATTCAGATTCACAAATAGTGGCAAACATAACTTAAGCTATTATATTAAAAAAGTGGCTTGTACTAAATTTCTTGAATTGTTACAGTCCCCTAGCTCACACCATCATGGGGTATTTTAATAACAATTTAATTGAATTATTATGTAGATTTGCCAAATAATTCAGTTAAGCCAGAACCATTTACTTCAGCAGATATTTACTGATATCTCAATGTATATATAGCATATTAGTGGATTCTTTTAGGACTTTGAAAAAATGCTTCAGTGCTGTGCTCAAAAAGTTTACTGTTTTAATATCAAAAAGACATGTAGAGTTCTGCTTTCAGTAAAGGTGGAGTAGCTTGTATTGGATTAACTTTACCATAGATTATAATTATAAACTCAAGGCAAAAAATTTTTTAAAATAAAATGCAAGTATTTAAAAATACAAGACAGTGGTCAAATTCAGTCAAAAAAAAAATAGAAATCAACATTCAAAGTAAGGAAACTACAGTGGGTAAGACTTGTGTTTATGTGACTTTTTGCCTATGGGCGCTCCCAAAGTAGTAGACTATCTAGTACTCAAGCAGAAACTTACAGTCTTGCTGGCTTAAGAGTCAGGGGATAAATTTCAAGGCTGCAAAAGTCCCTGAAACCTAAGGGATGAGTTCATAAGGGAGGATGTCAAATCAGGAATTCCAAAATAAATATAGATAAACAGATAAATACATACATGCATAAATACACAACACCAGAGTTCTTGACTGGCCACTGAACAGCACCTGTGTGGGAGATCCCAAGGAGCCTGGTAGAAAGCAACAACTGGAAGGCTGAAAGAACTAGGCAGATTTCAGATGCTAACCACCACAAAAGATACGGAGTTTGGAGTTGGAGTCTAACCAAGTTAACAGCATAACAGAACTAATATCAACACTCTTCAGAGGACAATAACAAAATTCAGAGTCTCTGTGTAACAGACATCATCAGTGAAATAATCAAAGATTATTAGACATGTGAACAAACAAGAAAATTTGACCAGTAGTCAAGAGAAAAAAAATCAGTTAAGAGAAACCAACCCTGAGATGACTCAGATGTTAGAGTTAGCAGACAAGGACTTTAAAATACCTATTATTAATATACTCAATAATTTAAAGGAAATTACAGTCATAAGAAGTGAAAGTATGTGGAAAATAAACAGAAAAAGGAAAACAAATAACTAAATCAAAATTCGAGAACTAAAAGTATAGCATCTAAAGTAAAAAGGTCACTTGATGAACTTAACAGTAAATTGGAGACAAAAAAAATTTTGGAAAACTAATGGCCAAGAATTTCCTAAATTTGATGAAAATATAAACTTTTAGATACCTGAAGTTCAATGGACCAAAATAGAAACAAATTAAAGAGCACCACAGAGTCAAACTGGTGAAAACCAAAGATAAAGAGGCAATCTTTAAAAAGCTAGAGAATATAGTACATAGAAGAAAAATATGAATGATGGCTTATGCCCTATAAATAATGGAAGTAATGGAAGCCAAAAGACAATAGAAACAAAAATATCTTGTCAAGCACAGAAGTCTATAGACAGAGAAAATACTATTTTAAAATGAAGGAAAAATAAAGACAACAAGAGCAAAAGAACTCATTGACAGCAGGTTATACTAAATTAAATGTTACAGGAAATTATTCAGGCTGAAAGACATCACAATGTGTGGAACCTCAGATCTACACAGAGACCTGAAGAGCATCAGAAAAGCTAGTAAGTGGATAAATATAACGGATTATACTTTTCCTCACTGAATTTCTTTAAAGCCTTTGCTGTTTAAAGAAAACATTATAATATTGTATTGTAAGACTCATAATAACGTATATGTAATATACATGGTATCAATAACACAAAGGATAGAGTAGAAGGTTAAATGACACTATACTACTGAAGGTTTGCATATTATCAACTCTACAAAGATTGTGATGAGTTGAAGATATATATTACAACTCCTAGAGAAAACATAAGAGTAAATCCAAAGAGGTATAACTAGAAAGCCAATAGAGGTATTATAGGCTGAAATTTGTCTAAAATTTATATTAAAGTTCTAATCCCTAGTATCTAATAATGTGACCTTATTTGAAGGTAGGGTCTTTAGAGAGGAAATCAAGTTAAAAAGAGATCATTAGGATGAGCCTAATCCAACAGAATTGGTATACTTATGAAAGGGGATATTTGGAGACAGACATGCATACAAGAAGAAAGCCATGTCAATGGAGATGGCCATCTATAAGCATTTATGAAATAAATAAGACATTTTATAGAAATTGATGAGCTGATTCTATAATTTATATGAAAATTCAAAAGACATAGAATAGCCCAAACAATCTGGAAGGACAAAACTGAAAGACTATCATCACATGACTTCAAATCTTAGCAGAAAATTACAGTAATAAAGATAATGTAATACTGGTCTAATAACAGGTAAATAGATCAATGGAACCTAATAAAGTCCAGAGATAGACAAATTCTTATATGGCCAATTAATTTCCCACAAGACACCTGGTTATTTAATAACCTGGGGAAAAGAAAGTCTTTCCCTTAAAAATAAAAGGTGCTATAACAACTTAATATTCACATGGAAAAAAATAAACTGTAAACTCTACACCATAAGTAAAACCTATTATGAGATGGACCATAAACCTAAACATAAAAGCTAAAACAATGAAGTATTTAGAGTAAAACACAGAACACTGCATTTGTGGCCTAGAGTTGGGCAAACATTTCTTAAACAAGACACAGAAGGTAATAATCATTTTAAAAATTGATACATTAGACAAATTAAAATTTTAAATGTCTGATCATTAAAAGATACCATTAAGAAAATGAATAGGTACGGCTCACACTGGGAGACAATGTTTATGAAACAATATTTCTGACAAAGGATTTGCTTTCAGAAAATATAACTCCTACAATTCAATAACCAAAGGACAAACAATCCTATAAAAATGAGTGAAACTTGAACAGATACTTCACAAAGAAAGATATACAAATGATTAATAAGCTCAAAAATAAAAGCACTCATCATCATCAGCCCTCAGAAAAATGCAAATTAAGGCCATAGGAGATACCAATACACACTCAGTAGGATGGCAACAAGACTAACAAAACTGACACCAAGCAGGGCCCTCTGGGGCCCTCCCAGGTACAAGTCATTTCTGTGTCCCCCATTTCTTGTTTGTGGGAAATAGGTTTCATTCAGCCTCCTTGACCTTCCTTAAGTTGCAAAGGGTAGATTTAAACAGTTGCTTATCAGGGAAGTGAGGGAATGCAGAAACAAAGGAGGAGAGATCAAGAAACTATAGTGTAGCATGGGGCAGGGTCCTGGTTCTTCTTCAAGGAATAGACATAACAGTATCGGAGTTCTTCTGCAGGAACTAAGGCCCCCACCCAGGTGGAGGATGGTAACTTCAGGCTGAACACAAGATTCCTGGAACAGCACCCTCTTACCTCACCACCAACCAATCAGAAAGAAGTCTGCACACAGTGGAAGGTAACAAAGATTCTGACCTCCTCCCCAAATGATTCTCCCTATAAAAACTTTCATGGTCAAGCAGAATCTTCAGAGTCGGTTTTTGAACATGAGTCTGCCTTCTCCCCAGGTGGCTGACCTCCTAAATAAAGCAACCTTTCCTTTCCAACCAACACTAGTCTCTCAATTATTGGCTTTCTAGTGGCGAGCAGCCGAACCTGAGTTCGGTAACAAAATCAAATGTTGGGATAACATAGAGAAACTGGAACTCTCATATACTGCTGGTGGAAATGTAAAATAGTACAGCCACTTGGAAAAACAGTTTAACTGTTTCTTATAAAGATAAACATATACCATCCCCGTTTTCCAAGAAGAATGAAAACACATGTCCATGAAAAGACTTGTTCCAGATTGTTCATAGCATATATTCATAATGCAAAAAAAAACCTTGTAAACAACACCTGGTTTGCAAATTGGTCCCCATATACAGAGGGCAAGGAATGACCAAAGAAAGAGGCAGCCCCTCCAGGTTGGTAGGTGACAATTTTAATAAGCAAGGAAATTAAGTACCAGGTTTGTGTCGGGCGGCTGCAAGATAAGTAGAACTTCACACCTGACAACCAGAATCTTAAAAGCTTATACAGACCCCTTAACCATGTTTAATCATGTATTCAGTCCCATTGATCTCAACAACACATTGCTCTCTCAAGTCTGTGTCTCTGAAAACATCTCCCACCATGAGACTGGCGGGCAGAGAGTACCTTCAGGGACTGGAGAGGAGATGAAGGACCTCTGATCGCCCGGGTCCAGCTTGCAGGTCAACTAGCAGTCACGTCCTCTAGATGACTTCCTTCATTAACACAGATACCCACCAGTAGGAAAATGGATTAACAAATTGCAGTATTTTTGTAAAAGGAACACTATTCCACAATTTTTTAAAAAATGCGTTACTGATACATGTAACAACACGGAGGAATCACAGAGTAGAAAAAGCCAGACACTGAAGAGCACACGTATTGTACGATTCTGTTTATATCAAAGTCTAGAACAAGGTTAATCTACATTGAAAACAAAAAAAATCAGAAAAGGGTTGCCTCTGGGGGCAGGGATCATTGACTGAGAAGGAATTCTCTGGAATGACAAAAATGTTCTACCTCTTGATATGGCCAGCAGTTACACTGGTGTATGTATTTGAGAAAACTCATTGAGTTGTACACATTAAATTTGTGCATTTCACTGAATGTAGATTTTAAAGAAAACTGAGAGCAAAAGCAGTACTGAAAGTAAAAGACAGCCTCATAGAAAAATGACATATACACATGCTACAGACATAAAAACAAAAGCTATCAATGCATGAATTTTAAGAATTCTACTTATAATGGCCTTATAATCACTGTCTCAGATAATTCACACAATATGCCAGTGAATTTCTAATTTGGTTCTCCAGGGTACTCTGGGCAACACTAAGGCAGTGTATTAAAAAAAATACAATATGGTGGATTTGTCCCAAGTCAAAGGAATGAAAATAAGCTTGTAAAATTCTCAAATTTAGTTTTTTCTCCAATACATTTTCAAAACATATGTTTTTGCTTTTAACAGCTTGCTTGAATATGCTAGCAAATATCACAGTAAAACAAGACTCAAATTTTAATGGGAATATTTAGAAGTCTGATTTCTTAAATCTATGTCATCAGTTTGCTGAGGATTTTTGTTTGATAAGACCACCTATATTCATATTGAAATTAATAATCATATTTTATACTTACAAATGTGCTTCTAATTGCTATGATGTAATTAAACATAGTAATACTCCCTAGTGTTAACAAAGGGTGTCAGAACCTCCAAGGTTGTGCACCATGAGGACAAGTTTGAGATCCACTGTCCTTGACACTCAGGAAAGCATGATGTCTATTGACTTTATAGAGGAAAGCATCTGGAAGATATTGTGCTTGTGTTGAGCCTTAAAAGTGGGATTCCAAAAGGTGGGGAAAGACTAGGGAACTTCTAGCTGAGATTATGTAGCACTTGAGGTTAAAAGCCCAAGTTTGGGTGTGAGGTCAACATTAGCTCAAACTCTGGCAGTGGTATTTATTAGCTATGTGACCTTGAGCACACTTTTAAACCTAAGTCGCACTTTTTCCATTCATAAAATGGGAAATAATACCTATTTTTCAGGGTTGTTGTGATGAGATAACGTGCATATAATGGTTGACACAAAAGTGATCAAAATCAGTAGTTATTAAAAATTGTGAACTAAGCTACAAATATTATAAATAGGCAAATCATTGTGGGATTAATTTGAGGTGACCAATTTACTTTTTTCAATGATATTTTTCTGAAAATGAGTGAGATAAGGCTATTTAGTTTTGTTTTGTTTTTTAGTTAATTAATTAATTTTTGGCTGCGTTGGGTCTTCGTTGCTGCGCACGGGCTTTCTATTCTTGCGGCTAGCGGGGGCTACTCTTTGTTGCAGTGCGTGGTCTTCTCATTGCGGTGGCTTCTCTTGTTGGGGAGCACGGGCTCTAGGTGCACAGACTTCAGTAGTTGTGGCACTCAGGCTCAGTAGTTGTGGCGCACGGGCTTAGTTGTTCCGCGGCAAGTGGGATCTTCCCGGACCAGGGCTCGAACCTGTGTCCCCTGCATTGGCAGGTGGATTCTTAACCACTGCGTCACCAGGGATGTCCCAAGGCTATTTAGCTTTATACATGATGAGAGGAGTAATTTATAAAAGACATTGAAAGTTAGGGTAAGGAATCAGATTTAGACACATGAGTACCTAAAGACAAGTTTGAATATAATTCAGGACAGAGGACTCCATGCCATTTTAATTAGAGGAATATGTACCTTTTCATATGTAAAGAAAATATGGACATAAGTATATATATAGTAGTGAGATAAAGTCTAGATATTTACAGATATGTAGTCACTGTGCTAAGATATTCAAGGAAACAATTTATTCCAATTATATCGTGCTAATTTGCCAAGAAAAATGACGAATTTTCCAACCTGGTGCTTCCCAAGGGAAGTCTAACTTGGCTGCAATTTTTAAATTTCTTTTATTCTGTTGACTGTATGCTTCTGGACTTCATTGTTAAGGTGTCTGCTTACAAACAGTGCAACACAAGAAAAATACAAAAATGGTAGTAGCACACACATTTACGTATTATCTCAAGAAATAGCATCTGCTTCAGTTATGCTAATGAAATCATTCTGCAACTCATAATGGAGCTTGGTATACTATTTCCTGCATACTGAAAATAAAAACACAGCAAATTATGCTAATTTCAAACTAATTTACACCCAATGTTTCTCATTTATGAAAAAGAGCAGTTAGCTGGCTTGTTCAATGATAAAGGCAGTATCTTTCTCACTTGGTGTCATCATCTTTCTAACAATTTCAGTTTAGGAAAATGATTAGACTACAGCCCAGAAAATAGCCATTAGGATATTATTATGCATAATACATCTTGAAACAGTGAAATAACATAAAATTATGTATTTTGTTAATAGAATGACCTACTTCTACACGACCAAACTGCTACTTGACTTGGTTTTCCATGTTTCAGATGGTCTTCTCATTTGCTATTTCCTTCATCTTTTTTCCTAGATGTCTGGTCACTACAAAGGCTTGAAGCCATTCTCCTTTGCCTTAGGAAATAGGTCAGAAAAGTTTCAATATATCAGCCCCCTCTCAATGCCCATACTTAATATCTACATG
Organism: Balaenoptera musculus; assembly: GCF_009873245.2. Lineage (NCBI taxonomy): Eukaryota > Metazoa > Chordata > Mammalia > Artiodactyla > Balaenopteridae > Balaenoptera > Balaenoptera musculus. The sequence continues at coordinate 36,482,027 of NC_045800.1, read as the reverse complement.
GTCTCTTCTTTGAGTCACACCAAGCATAAGTCCAAAACCATCAGAGAGTTCACATTTCTTGTGTTGATACTCTAACGGCCATTGGAAATGCCATGAAAACTAATATGCCTAAATCAGTTTTTGCTCTAAGGAAGAGCTCTTCTACATTTCATGCAACAGGGCCTCCAGACCACTTTAATTTGGTCCAGTGACTCAGTCCCTAGCTCCAGGGAAATCCCTGGCCCAACAAATTAGTTTTCTCAGGTTGCCTTCCACCCCAAGCCCCAGTCATTTCTTTGCTCACCATTACAGGAGAATTGGGTAGCCTTGAGCCAAACAAATACATTAGAGAAGCACTGCTGGGATGGAGAATGGTAGCCTCAGGAGAGAACTGGATGGGTCCCTTATCGCCTCAGGTTAAAGCTCAATTCCATTACAGCACAGGGGATTTTCCCCATTTTGGCACCTACCTACCAGGGCAGGGTCATTTCTTATGATTCCCTTTTTCTCACACTGAATTCCAGCCAAACTGAATATCTTTGGCTTCTTCTCAAGTATAGTACCCTCTTTTCTGTGACTTTGTTTTACTAATTGCTCTTAGAACTCTCCCACATCTCACACGTATACCTTCCCCTATTTTACTGAACCAGTTCCTATCTATCCCTCAGACCTCAGTTTAGCTGCAATTTTTTCAAAGACTCCTTTCTTGATGTTCTTGGATTCTCTTTAAATGACATTCCTAGGGATTGCCATTGCATAATCTAATCCTTCGAGAATTAATAAATGAGGTCCTAGGAAGAGAAAACAACACAGAAAACACTGCATTTCTATAATAAAAATAAAATAGAAATATTATAAACCAAGATCTTATCCTTCCACAGGCTGAATCCATTCTAGGGAAGTTAGGTCTGATCCACAGAGTATAAAAATTGGGTGACATTAAATAAAGATTTCTGGCTTCTCTTTTTTAAAAAGTCAGAACATCTGGCAACACTACTCCTATGCTTCAACATGCCAAAAATTAACTGGGGAGCAGCTAACCCCTTTGAGAGGGCATATGGGCTCCAGTTCACCATAATCCCCACCACTCAGTAGCCACTGCCTGACTCACTTATTTGTGCTGCCCACTGGACCCCTGTAAGCATGTGAGCTTGCAACCCTGAACAGAGACTGAGATTGAAAAATCTCCATGTTTATGTTGACAATGTGAGATCAAAGGTGAGATAAAGAAGAAAAAGGACTTGGGTTAGGAGATTTAAGGTTTGAAGGAGGAATAATGAAAATTAACAGGAAAGGAGGGATATATCTCCAGTTTTTCTTCTTCAGTAACTTCAGTTCTAACTAGCTTGCATATGGCTTTTTTTTTTTTTTTAACCATCAGACAGGAAACTAAGACAGAATGGTAAATACCATGCATTTAATTAAAACTCTCTGCATATCTAGGTAGACCAGTACCTGGATACAAGTGGTAACTGGGCCACAGTGTCACAGAGCTGAATTTCTAGTGCAAAAGCCATCATTCAAGGATGTGTTTCAGGGGCTACAATCTGATGCCCTATTCTGCCCTAGCAAACAAAATGGGTGGTTCATTTATCCCCAGACAATGAAGAAGGCATGAGCCCAGTGAGAAAATCCGAAAGGAATGGTCCACAAGAAACCAACTCCTATACTTCACCACTTTTGTTCCTTTCAAAAGCCAAAGTATTCTTTAGGGTATGATCTCATTTCTGGAGATTAATAAAAATACATTACTTCTAGGAGATGCAAATTTTTACTTCAGTGTTATAGGAAAATAGGGACACTTTAGACCATAAAATATGCATTTTATCCTTTGGTGAGAAAGACTTTTAAATGTGCCTTATCATCCAAAATATAAATAGCTTCATAAAACTGCCCTAGAGAAGATGAAAAGGTTGCAATTATAAGAACAAAATCTCTTGAGACATTCAATAGCCCACAAAATGCAATTATTGACCATAAGATTATGTTCTTCATGATACTTAGGGGATCCTCTAGAACATCCTTTTCCATACAGGTGAACGAAGCTACTCGACATTGTGTTAGTTTCCACTGCTGTAAGAATCTTCATGGCTTAAAACAACACTAATTTATTATCTTGCATCTCTTGAAGTCAGAAGTCCTAAAATCAAGGTATATGTAGAGCTGCTTTCCTTCTGGATGCTCTAAGGGAAAATCCATTCCATTCTTTTATCCAGCTGCTTAGGTCCCTTACATACCTTAGCTCATAGACCCCTTCCTCCATCTTTAAAGCCAGCAGTATAGCATCAGCCACTCTCTCTAGGACTCTGATCCTCCTACCTCCCTGTTATGGAGTCTTGTGATAACACTGGCCCACCCAGATAACCCAAAATAATCTCCCCATCTCAAGGCTCTTAATTTAATCAGCAAAGTCCCTTTTTCCATGTAAGGTAACATATTGATGGGTTCTGGGGATTAGGACATGGACATCTTTCGGGGGGTGAGGGGGCATTTATTATTCTGCCTACAAGACACATTGATTGGAGTTGTCAGATAGAAACCCTGGCAGTAAGGAAGGTAACTGGAGTAAAAGTACATTTAGGGAGTTCTCAAGGTGGTTTCAGACAAAACTTAATCACATAAGAACATTCTATTCTGCTATAATTTTATATTTTTAATCTACTAATAAATACATATTTCAAATAATTGTTCTTAGAAACATCTTTATTTGAACCTCATAGAGGCAAATGAGATCAAATTTTAAAAATGGATAAATATTTAATGAACATTGTACTAAGATTTTTGAGCAGCATACTCTCATTAAATACTTATGTATTTTAAATAATATAAAAAACATGGAGCTATTGTCTAAGATAGTGGCTGTATTTAATATGTCATGTGGTTAAATGAGAATGCAAACTTATAGTCCCTGACGGGAGAACAGGATCTTCAGATACAGTTAAGATTGCTCTTGTGCGTAAAGTAACAGTAATAACTAACATTTATTAAGTGTTTACCATGTTACCTAGGCAGTGATTCCCTACATATTTTACAGATGAGGAAATAGGCGCAGAAAAATGACTTATCCCAAATTTTAAATCTACCAAGTGGTGTCTGTCTGAACCCAGGTGATCTGCATTCAGAGTCAGATGTTAGAAAGGTCTAGAAGTTTTTGTTACCTAAGGAAATAAATTTCAGGAAGAAACTAGAGAATGGTAGAATATATTGGAGGTTCTCTATGCAGATCAAGATATACAGTTTGTACTAATTTTCTTCATATTAACCCAGAAACCTTCAAACATTATTATTTGGATTTGGATCTCTTCTAATTTGGAATTGATAGAGTTGACTATGCACAGGTTAAAAAAAAAACACTGCATTTGTTGATGAAATACAGAGAAAGGAGGAAAAATGAAGATAGTACTTTTCATATATATTCACACACACACACTCGTTTAAAAAAAAGTAAAAGTAAAACAAAGACAAACAACTTTGTGAGAAAAACAAAAATCAAAGGAGTACGTTCCACTAAAACGTTTGTTTCAAGTTCTCCCACTCAGCTCAAAGATCATGACTAAGACACCCTATGCCTTCCTGAAGCTGATGGTTAAAGCTCCTCAAGGCTAAAGGAATGGGAACTGTTAGATGAAAAAGGATTGGGGCTTGAAACAAAACTCCTTGGGCTCAAAATGCTTGTTCTAAGCACCCCTGTCTCACCTTCCACACAAACTTTGCTACCTACTACTTTGCATCCAAATCTTTTGTCTTTTTAATTTCCTGAAATAACATGGAATTGTTGTTTCTAATATGGCAGCTTCTTCACACAATATTTTATGATGAAAATTGGTATTTTGTGGTTGGTTATAGAGAACTCCATCCCTTTCTTTCTGAAGCAGGCCATGAATACACGCACATACACAGTCAAGAAGAAATAAATAATACAGAGTAATACAGAGGGATTGCTCACCTCCAACAGGCCCAAATTAAAATGACATAAAACTTATCTAAAAAAGTGAATGTAAAACACCATAAAACATTTCTTACATTGTAGAGCTAACGGAAGACAACATTTGGAGCTGGGAGATGTCTCAGAAGCCATCTTGGCCAACCCTCATATTTTCTTATTGAGGAGATGGAAATTCAAGAGGGGAAAAAAATTGCAAAAGAGTCATCAGAATAGTCTGTGCTGAATTTAGACGTCATCGCTGATACTGGCTCACATTCATACCTTAATAATGACAACTTCATAACAATGGTAATAACAACCAATATATTTGAGTATTTCAATGTGCTAGGCACTTCGCACACATTAGTTTATTTATATTCCCCAAACCCCTTAGAAGTTAGGTTTTGTTAGCAAGTGCCTGTTCAAGGCACTTACAGAAGGTCATTTTTAAGACATTTATATTGCTTTGTCAGTTTCCTGTTTGTCAGGTCCTCACAAATAGAAATCCATCTGTAGTGACCATGACAACAAATTCTCTGCACTGAGGCCTCATCCTTTTTCTGTGCACTGGGCAGCAGGACAGTAGAAAAGAGACATACACTATTTTTCTGAAAGGCAGTTTTTCAGGATAGCTTTGGTTTGCAGTTTCAAGAACCATATGAATTACTTATTATAGACTTTCTAAGTAAGTCCTCCTTGAGGCTTAAAGACTTTCAATCTACTCACATCTTTATGGCAAAGGAATTTCAGAATAATAAATCGTTTTCTTTTAAAAGACATCATAAAGCTGAGTATATTCGAAATTATATTGGCTTAACAATTTAAGTGAGGTGATTGAACAGGGAGGTTTTGGCCTTCGGGAATGTGCATCTATAAGTATGTAAATCAGCTACAAATATTATTATTTCTATATCCTAAAACCCTGAAAAATGCCCTCATGAAGGCAGGTGTGCCTCGCTGACCACGAGAAGACAAAGGACATGACTAAAGGAACTGCTGGCCTTTCCCTAACTCCAGGTATTTGCCTGAGCCTCCTTAGCTATGTACAGTCTGTCCTCAACCTCCAGCTGCCTGTCCCAACTAAAGGCTCACCTTCACTTTGAAGTGGAGTCCATACGGCCATAGCAGCTCTAGCCCCACTTGTTGATGTTTCTCTGAAACTACGTCTGAGCACCATCCTACAACTTTGGGCTCTTTCATCTCAGGGAGAGCAATTTAAAAAGTATGTATCAGCTGCTAAAATACAGTTGACCCTTGAACAATGTGGACGTTGGGAGCACCTACATTCTGTGTAGTCAAAAGTCTCTGTATAACTTCTTTATCCAAAATGACCATTGATAGATGAATGGATAAAGAAGATGTGATACATACATACAATGGAATACTACTCAGCCATAAAAAAGAATGAAATAATGCCATTTGCAGCTACTTGAATGGAACTAGAGATTATCATACTAAGTGAAGTCAGTCAGACTGAGAAAGACAAATACCATTATATCACTTATATGTGGAACATTAAATATGACACAAATGTTTGTTTCATAGATAAGTTCAGACTCACAGACATAGAGAACAGACTTGTGGTTGCCAACGGGGAGGGGGGTGGGGGAGGGATGGAGTGGAAGTTGGGGATGAGCAGATGCAAACTATTATCTATAGAATGGATAAACAAGGTCCTACTGTATAGCACAGGGAACTATATTCAATATACTGCAATAAACCATAATGGAAAAGAAAAAATTTTTTAAATCCATGTATAACTTAGTCAGAACATCTGTATCCAAAGTTCCTAGCTATCTGTGTTCCCCATCATTAATTCAAACAACTGCAGATCATGTAATACTGTAGTATTATGGAAAAAAATCCACATATAAGTGGACCCACGCAGTTTGAACCCATGTTGTTCAAGGGCCAACTGTATATACTTGTCTCAACAATTCTAAAAGTTTCTGGTAGGAAAATGTTTAGTGATGGATATATTCAAAGACTTAGTTACAAGGTTGTTCCTTTGAGTTATTTTTAAGGCCCAACAATAGAGGATTATTTACTTATTCAAAATATTGTTACAAGTGTCCATGGCATAATGTCAGTGAAAAGCACAGGTTCCAAAGAGTAAGAACATTTTGATCCCATTTTTGTGTATGTGCACACAGACACATACATGCACACACACACACACCTAGGTATAGGATGGGAATATGAGTATTTCCAATTTTCCTTTGTATGTATTTTCTATTGTTTTCTATAATAAGGTTTTGTAATAAACAATGATTTTTAATTGTTTTTTAGTTTATGTATAAAAGATGAAAGAGCATAGAAACAAAGATAAAAATGAGAGTGTGAGTAAAATACTTCACCTCCTTGAGGTCATTCTCAAATGTCACCTAATCAATGTCAGCTTCCCTGGCTCTCTTTTTAAAATTGCAACTTCCACCCGTGACCCTCACTCTTCCCCTCCTGCTTATCTCCATAGCACTTCCTATCATATCATCTAACATGCAATATTTTTATATTTTACATTGTTTTGGCCTTTTATTCCCATAGGTCAGCTCCTGGAGGGCAGGAACTTGGTTTTGTCTACTGCTACTTCCTTGGTGATTCCTAGAACAGTGACTGACCCTGCACGATTGATGTTCAAAAAATATCTGCAGAACACCCAATTATAAATGAATGGCTCAGACCAGTAGCAAGAGTCAAGGAAAATAAATTCTCTAATGAGCAAGAATTGTAAAAATGCTTAAAGCAACAAAAAAAAGGGACGTGGGGAGAGGTAAACTATATTCAGAGCAAGGAGATAAAAATTTGATAGGCCACTGATTAAGATAGTGCAGGGTTAGATGATAAGAAAAAAAAATCAAAACTTCTCACTTGTAACTTCACTACTGTCTTCTTTAAAGGATGATAGTGAGAAAAGGTAGAACTAAGCACTGAAATAGAGACAGTGAAAAGGAAAGTAAGTGAGAAGGATATAAAAGAGTTCTGGTTGCTCTACATGAGGTCTGGCTTCAGTGACTCTATCGCTGTTTCTGGGAGGACTTTCATCTGGCTTTAGGTATCCACGACATGCTGGGTTACCTTGTTGTAAAATCACAATTTATTGTAATTAATTACTGCTCATTTAGAAGGTCAAAACTTTGAGCATAAGCATTGTACTCTCTGTTCACAGTTGAAGCCTCAGTGCCTATCTTAGCACAAAGTTCCCAATAAATGTGTGTTTTATTAGTTCCTTAACTACAAATCAGGGTACTAAGAAAACTTGCAAATTAGTATATTGATCCACCCAGAGGGAACATTAAAAAACAGAGGATTAGAAAAGGAAAAGACAGAGCAGACAATTGCCTGATTTTTACAAAAGTAGAAGAAATACTTGGTAAATCGTTCACTGATGTATTCTGTTGTTGATCTCCGGCCAAATTCTATACTGAATAACTGAATGGAGAGCTGTGATCAATAGGGGTCATCAGGGGTTCACCTAGAAATGCTCTTGCCGGGCAGCCAGATTTTCTTGTCTAGGGTTAATAAACATTTTAGAAAACCACCAGGAACTTTCAATTTCTGCAAGACATTGAACAAGGGCTCATATGATATCTTTATTGACAGTATCCTGCACATAATAGATACTTCATGAAAGCGTATTGGGCAAATGCTTGCAAAGAGTACTAACTGAACCATTTTTCTTCCAACATTTTTTGTGATTTTTTTCCTTTCTTTTATTAATCCATGTTCCTCTACCTTAAGGCACACATTTCTTCTTACCTGCCAGGAGTGCTAACGCTTTGTTGAAATTAAAGTACTATGGTGCACCTGGGATAATTACAGGATTGGTTTCATCTATCAATTTTGCCTTGGAGAAGACTAAAACAGGTCAATGGAAGCAATGAAGTAGATGCTAGAGGTCAAAACTGGGAGCTCTGTCTTTCCTTGATCTTTTTCTTGCATCCTTTCCGAGTCAAATCCCAGTTGCTTCCCCATTTCTCTTTGCTACCCTGATATCTGCATAGAAAAAATATCAATCTGATAAATTTATAATACTAAGATGTTGAGCACTGAATGCTCTATCACCACAGGGCTTTTATATTAAAGGAAGATATCAGAGGGTAACTGACCTATAAAAGGTATAGACAATGATGTGCACTCACACACACTCAAACTCACTTCCTCCCATTTTCTGATACATACAAATGCTCTGGGCATGTCTACAGAAACATACATACACACCACTCACACCCATGAAGTGACACTGGAGCCCCGCATGAACTACTTTCTCCTTTGGCTATGCGGGCTTGAGTAGAAAAGCACTCGAATGGGAGTGAGAAGGCTTGGATTCTTGTCTCAACTCTTCTACTATAAAGATGTATAATTCTGAGCAAGTCAGTTCTCTCCCTGGGCTCTAGTTTCCTTATAAAATGAAGTGGATTTAGCACAAGAAATTAAGTGTTGACATTGCTGTTGGAAGGCTGAAGGAGCAGGCCCCAGGTCAGCCTCTTGGAAAGTCTCCAGACCAGCACAGAACTGACCCCCTAAAGCAGCAGCTACCTCTGAGGCCACCACTGGAGTTATGCTGGCCTGCATCTCACTGTGCACCATTCACTCACTGCACAGCAGGCTGTGAATACTGGCCAAGCTGCATAACTGACACCCAGACCAGCAATCCAGAGATTGCAGTCAGATGCCCCTAAACCCACTAATTACTGACAGCCAAAAGACTAGAAAATGAACTCTGGAAACTTCTGTTGGAAAAATCACATTCTTGTTGGCTAGCACATACAACCAGAAGCTGGAGATAAGAAGCCTCTTCTTCCATTCTCTCTTCAAATCTCATAGAAGGGACATTTGGTGAAATCTATGTCAAGTCCGGATCCTTAGTTGCAAGGAAATCTTGGGAAGGCAGGTTTTAGCTTCCTAACTTCTGTGATACAGATGAGCACATAGAAGAGATTAAGACAGAATGTTGAATGCTAGAAACAATATCCAGCACTGGTATGTTCTGAAAATGCAAGCAGCTGTTTCAGGAGCTAGTGAGTTCCCATCACTGGAGATGTACAAGCAGACACCAGATAAACTACTGTCCAGAATGTTGTAGATGAAACTGTTTTTGACCAGTAATCTGCAGACCTTGTTGCATATTTTAATCCACGGGCCTCATTTCCAAAGATTCTGGTTCAGTGGTTCTCTGGTTGGTCCCAGGAATCCATGTTTTTTAAATTCTTCCACATAGATTGTGAGGTACGGCTGGACTTAGGGACACTTGACTATAATGTCCAAGATCATTTCCAGCCCTGCATATTTTTAAGTCCTTGAATCTAGACCTTTAGGACTATACAGTTGTACGTGCCACACACTTCTAGTACAGGAATTCAAACGTTACCTTCAGGTGAATACAGATCCTTGAGAAATCGCAGGCCGTAAACTGAGATGTTATTCTGTTACCTTATTTGAAAGGAATCTGGTTATCAACTATTCTGTGGTAACAGTAATTGGTTCCAAGGATATTCTAACTGAAGGCATTCTTTCACATGAAGAATTCATGACTATAGCATCCTGAGGTAATTTGATTTTTCCTGTAGAGGATTTACAGGCCAATAGAATACAGAAATGAATTTTGAGCTGTTCCTATGTGAAAGGCATTTTAAGATTTTCTTCTTTTTTCTTTTCCTTTGTGGTGAATTAGCTCATCTGGATGGTGTCTGGGGATTTATCCTCTGCACAAATACCAAATCCAGTGCTCTTGTATGCTTGCCCTTGAAGGGTTGATAAATGTTTGTATTTGTTGTTCTGCTCAGCCAAACAGGTTTTATTACTGGTATTATAATCAGTGACTCAAAATTATTATTTTATCAAATTTACAGCTAAAATCCAGATTTGTTACACTATGATAAGTATCAGGGTTTTTGCTGTGATTGCAGGTCCTGGTGTAGAAAACATATGTAACATAAAGGCACGGGTTACAGTCTATATACCAGAGAGATTTATGTGAAATGTCAATTTTAGGAAGAAAGCATGCAGTTGGCCCCATGCTGGGGACTGAGGGCATAGAGTAGGAGCTTGGAGGTACCCAGAAACAGAAAAATTGACTTTGGCCTAAAGAGAGTGTTCACAGTTTGGATGGAAAAATGAGAGGTAGGCCTGCAGTTGTATTTTTCGCAACTCTACTTATTTTTTATCCTATATCCACAAAATAACAAGTTTTATATTCATAAGGCAATATACACTTCAGCCAAAAAAAAGCCTTGATTCATTAATGTTTGGTGATGGGTAATATAAAGTTATGCTGAAGTTTATAACTACATCTGAGTCTACATCAGGCTACCGATTTTCTTTTCCTTTCTAGTTTCTTTATGCTAATATCATACCCTAATGATGACTGTCTTATTACTCTACCTGTTCTTTCAGAATTTTTCAAAATAAGTGAACCAAATATTATACTCCATCATATCAATTTTTAGGACGCAATTATTAAGATGTGAAGAAAAGAAGGTGGAAAGAAAAGTTTGTCCAAATTGGTGAGCAGAATAATGGCCCTCAAATATGCATACATCTTAATCCCTGGAACCCATGAAAGACCATATTATTTTGCACGGCAAAGGAATTATGAGAATGTGATTAAGGGTATGGGCCTGAGATGGTAGAATTATCCTGGATTATCTGATGGGCCCAATCTTTTCACATGAGTTCTTAAAAGTCCATAACTTTTCCCATCTGAATTGATCAGAAAGATGTTACAGGAGAAGGGCTCAATCTGCCATTGCTAGCTTTGAAAGTAGAAGAAAGGGACCGCAAGTCAAGAATGCAGGCCACACCTAGAAAATGGAAAAGGCAAGTAAATGGATTCTCCTGTTGAGCCCTTAGAAAGGAATGCAGCCCAGGCAACATCTTGATTTTAGTTGAGTGAGATCTGTGTTGAACTCCTGCCCTACAGAACTGTAAGTTGCTAAGTTTGTATAATGAAGCCACTAAGATTGTTGTGATTTGTTATAACAGCAATAGAAAACTAAAACATCCAGTATCTTTCCTGTCCATGATTGTTCCTGTTTCATCACAGAGTAGCAGGGGCTGGTAACTTCCCAATAATAATCAACAAAATAGTTTAAGATTTTAAAGAAGTTTAGATGAAGCAGGAAGGACATGAAGTTTGTAGCTGAAGCCATGACTCAACTAACAAGTAGCAATGTGACCTTGAGAAAACTCTCAACTTTTCTGAGGTTTAATATTATCTCAGATACTGAGAATAATAAGACTCGCTTATTTTAGAGAATAGTTAAAAATATCAGATTTCAAAAGGGATAAATAAGAACATGCTTTATATATATTATACTCTATAAAGAACCATACTGCTCATTACTTTTTTCTCCAAGAAAATGTTTATTTCCACTATAACATTTATAGTCCAACTTCTAGGAGAAATGATTGTCTCCCAATATCCATTCTTTCTTTCTGCTCCTATACAACAATCTCCCTGCTTTCAGCTGGGACTATGGCAATCAAGCCACACTCTCCAGCTTCCTTTGTAGTCAGGGATGGTCATGTGGCTACATTCTAACCCATGGGACATCAGTGACAACTGAAGTATGCAAGTTTTAGCTGATTCCCTTAAAAGGAGGATGTTGCCCTCTGCTTCTTCCTTTCCTGTTCCAATGGGCTGAAATGGCTGTGGCAGCACGAAGACAGCACTCATCATATCAATGAGAGCATCATGCTGGGTCAGGGTGCTCAACAACACAGACATACCTATTCATTTATATATCATCACGGCAACAGCAGAGTAGAGCAACTGCAACAAAAAACACAGGATCTACAAAGACTAAGCTATTTACCATTAGCCCTTTACAGATAAAGCTTACTGGCCCCTGCCGTAGGTAATAGGAGATCACTGAAACAGATGAAATCTGGGTCTTTGGACAACATCCTAGAGCAGAGATCTCTTCTCCTCTGACTACCTACCAGCTTGGATTTTTATGTGAACCAGAAATAAACTTTCTATATTGTTTAAAACACTATTTTATCAATTACAGTGGGCATAGCAAACTAGAAATAGTAATAGGAATAATGCTGATGATGAAAACAGTTAACACTTATATGGTGCTTACTACATTCTAGGACTCTTCTAGGTATGTGTGTGTATAACATATATGCACACATTTCATGCTCATGATAATTCTATGAATTACTATTTTTTATTCCCACTTGACAGATGAGGAAACTGAGGCCCAGTGGTTAGGTAACATTTCCAAGGTCATACCAAAAAAGTGATAGAACCGGGATTTAGACACTAGTCATTCAGCACTAGCATCTCTGCTCCTAACCATCTATTAGATTCCCTCTTGGTAGATCACAGCTGTTTCATTTTGACTGAGAGCAAACTTATAGTCAATCCTCCTCAAACTTATTTTTTTTTTTTAAACAGGAGTAAACAATAGCTTAACCCCAAAATATTGACAAGTGGTGGTTAGGGTAGGGAATATATAATAAATAGCAATTTGTTTTCTTTTAAATAAAATGTCCTTTTTATTGTATACCTTGTCTTTAGACTTAGAAATAGCTTAAAGATTTTTAATTATAGAAATATTATTTGAATTGGGATAATCTATTTGGAAAAAAGATAAATGCAAAGCATGGTAAAAGTTCAAAGTAATAAAATGAAGCCTGAGAATTCATAATTTAAAAAAGGAGGGTGGGAGAGGGACTTTAAGAAACGGGGAACCTGAAATCATTGTGTCCTTACCAGGTGCTAGAAAGGGAACAGAATACTTGTTTTCGTAACTACCAATGAGACTTTTTAAATTGGAAAATGAGATTCAGGAAAATTAAGTTAGTTGCTCAAGGTCACAGAAATCGTCAATGAAACTCAGATCTTTGTTACCCCAAGCCAAGCTTCTTTGTGCTACGATATCCGTAAGAGAACAAATAAAAACAAAACACCCTAGTCATTCCAGGCAAGACGAAGTTTAAGAATGAGATGGGTGCTTATTTAGAGCTTCTGTGAATGATCAGGCAGGCACTTCAGAAGGCCATAATGCACAAGACTGACCCAAGGCTGATCAAATATTTACAGAAAAAAGAGGAAAGAAAATGGCCAAGTGCTGATGGCATGGAAGAAAGCAAAGTCAGTTAAAAGTCAGAGTCCCATGATGGGTACCAGATCATGAAAAAGAAGTTACATCTGTGAGGAAACTGTTGAGCATTAAAAAAACTCACTCTCCCAGCTGGCATATGTATTTTCACTGCCAAGAAGGAGATTAGTTGCTAATAAGCTCTTTATTATTGATTTCTCTGAGCCTTGAAGTTCCCCTAAAGATGGAGAATATGATAAGATGAGCTTCATTACAATTGTGAGGTTAAATGCAAGACACTGTGGTTGCCTCAGTCAACTAAAAAGAAATGGCCTGTATAATTAACTCACTGTATAATTTTTTTATCCCTTAGTTCCATACTGCCTAGAATTAATCAGTAAGGAGAGCTGAAGCATTATTATCCTTCAAAAATGAATTTGAATCATGGATTCAGAAAGGCCTTTTGGAGATCATCTATTCATTTTATAGATAAGAAACAAAAATTTCCAGGGAAGACTTGGGTGATATTGTGCTTTCTTGGTCTTAATGCATGAAATGAATCTCTGTTGCCAAGCACATTTCAAAACTCATGACATGGTTGTATGCTGTCTGCAGCTGATTTTGTTTGAGCCATAGATCAGCATTCTGGGATGTTCAGGAGGAAAGATTTGTATATAATGTATACAACTTCCACATAAGTAAACA